>NW_027617501.1:0-113526 GCF_964187855.1 Myxine glutinosa | reverse complement strand
AATGGAGTCGCCACTTTTGAGAAGATTTCACAATGGAGTCGCCACTTTTGCACACATTTCACAATGGAGTCGCCACTTTTGAGAAGATTTCACAATGGAGTCGCCACTTTTGCACACATTTCACAATGGAGTCACCACTTTTGAGAAGATTTCACAATGGAGTCGCCACTTTTGAGAAGATTTCACAATGGAGTCGCCACTTTTGAGAAGATTTCACAATGGAGTCGCCACTTTTGAGAAGATTTCACAATGGAGTCGCCACTTTTGAGAAGATTTCACAATGGAGTCGCCACTTTTGAGAAGATTTCACAATGGAGTCGCCACTTTTGAGAAGATTTCACAATGGAGTCGCCACTTTTGAGAAGATTTCACAATGGAGTCGCCACTTTTGCACACATTTCACAATGGAGTCGCCACTTTTGAGAAGATTTCACAATGGAGTCGCCACTTTTGAGAAGATTTCACAATGGAGTCGCCACTTTTGCACACATTTCACAATGGAGTCGCCACTTTTGAGAAGATTTCACAATGGAGTCGCCACTTTTGAGAAGATTTCACAATGGAGTCGCCACTTTTGAGAAGATTTCACAATGGAGTCGCCACTTTTAGTGTTGAAAAACCACTTTTCGCACTTGTGTTGGTGCAGGAAACCACTTTTGCACTTGTATTAGTGTGGAAAAAACACTTTTTGCACTTGAGATAGTGTTGAAAAACCACTTTTCGCACTTGTGTTAGTGTTGAAAAACCACTTTTCGCACTTGTGTTGGTGCAGGAAACCACTTTTGCACTTGTATTAGTGTGGAAAAAACACTTTTTGCACTTGTGATAGTGTTGAAAAACCACTTTTCGCACTTGTGTTAGTGTTGAAAAACCACTTTTCGCACTTGTGTTGGTGCAGGAAACCACTTTTGCACTTGTATTAGTGTGGAAAACCACTTTTCGCACTTGTGTTAGTGTTGAAAAACCACTTTTCGCACTTGTGTTAGTGTTGAAAAACCACTTTTCGCACTTGTGTTGGTGCAGGAAACCACTTTTGCACTTGTATTAGTGTGGAAAACCACTTTTCGCACTTGTGTTAGTGTTGAAAAACCACTTTTCGCACTTGTGTTAGTGTTGAAAAACCACTTTTCGCACTTGTGTTGGTGAAGGAAACCACTTTTGCACTTGTATTAGTGTGGAAAAAACACTTTTTGCACTTGTGATAGTGTTGAAAAACCACTTTTCGCACTTGTGTTAGTGTTGAAAAACCACTTTTCGCACTTGTGTAAGTGTTGAAAAACCACTTTTCGCAATTGTGTTGGTGCAGTAAACCACTTTTGCACTTGTAATAGTGTGGAAAAAACACTTTTTGCACTTGTGATAGTGTTGAAAAACCACTTTTCGCACTTGTGTTAGTGTTGAAAAACCACTTTTCGCACTTGTGTTAGTGTTGAAAAACCACTTTTCGCACTTGTGTTGGTGCAGGAAACCACTTTTGCACTTGTATTAGTGTGGAAAAACCACTTTTCGCAGCTGTGTTAGTGTTGAAAAACCACTTTTTGCACTTGTGTTAGTGTTGAAATACCACTTTTCGCACTTGTGTTGGTACAGGAAACCACTTTTGCACTTGTATTAGTGTGGAAAAAACACTTTTCGCACTTGTGTTAGTGTTGAAAAACCACTTTTCGCACTTGTGTTAGTGTTGAAAAACCACTTTTCGCACTTGTGTTGGTGCAGGAAACCACTTTTGCACTTGTATTAGTGTGGAAAAACAACTTTTCGCACTTGTGTTAGTGTTGAAAAACCACTTTTCGCACTTGTGTTAGTGTTGAAAAACCACTTTTTGCACTTGTGTTGGTGCAGGAAACCACTTTTGCACTTATATTAGTGTGGAAAAAACACTTTTTGCACTTGTGATAGTGTTGAAAAACCACTTTTCGCACTTGTGTTAGTGTTGAAAAACCACTTTTCGCACTTGTATTGGTGCAGGAAACCACTTTTGCACTTGTATTAGTGTGGAAAAACCACTTTTCGCACTTGTGTTAGTGTTGAAAAACCACTTTTCGCACTTGTATTAGTGTGGAAAAAACACTTTTTGCACTTGTGATAGTGTTGAAAAACCACTTTTCGCACTTGTGTTAGTGTTGAAAAACCACTTTTCGCACTTGTGTTGGTGCAGGAAACCACTTTTGCACTTGTATTAGTGTGGAAAAACCACTTTTCGCACTTGTGTTAGTGTTGAAAACCACTTTTCGCTCTTGTGTTAGTGTTGAAAAACCACTTTTCGCACTTGTGTTAGTGTTGAAAAACCACTTTTTGCACTTGTGTTGGTGCAGGAAACCACTTTTGCACTTGTATTAGTGTGGAAAAAACACTTTTTGCACTTGTGATAGTGTTGAAAAACCAATTTTCGCACTTGTGTTAGTGTTGAAAAACCACTTTTCGCACTTGTGTTAGTGTTGAAAAACCACTTTTCGCACTTGTGTTGGTGCAGGAAACCACTTTTGCACTTGTATTAGTGTGGAAAAAACACTTTTCGCACTTGTGTTAGTGTTGAAAAACCACTTTTCGCACTTGTGTTAGTGTTGAAAAACCACTTTTCGCACTTGTGTTGGTGCAGGAAACCACTTTTGCACTTGTATTAGTGTGGAAAAACCACTTTTCGCACTTGTGTTAGTGTTGAAAAACCACTTTTCGCACTTGTTTTAGTGTTGAAAAACCACATTTCGCACTTGTGTTGGTGCAGGAAACCACTTTTGCATTTGTATTAGTGTGGAAAAAACACTTTTTGCACTTGTGATAGTGTTGAAAAACCACTTTTCGCACTTGTGTTAGTGTTGAAAAACCACTTTTCGCACTTGTGTTGGTGCAGGAAACCACTTTTGCACTTGTATTAGTGTGGAAAAAACACTTTTCGCACTTGTGTTAGTGTTGAAAAACCACTTTTCGCAGTTGTGTTAGTGTTGAAAAACCACTTTTCGCACTTGTGTTGGTGCAGGAAATCACTTTTGCACTTGTATTAGTGTGGAAAAACCACTTTTCACACTTGTGTTAGTGTTGAAAAACCACTTTTCGCACTTGTGTTAGTGTTGAAAAACCACTTTTCGCACTTGTGTTGGTGCAGGAAACCACTTTTGCACTTGTATTAGTGTGGAAAAAACACTTTTTGCACTTGTGATAGTGTTGAAAAACCACTTTTCGCACTTGTGTTAGTGTTGAAAAACCACTTTTCGCACTTGTGTTGGTGCAGTGGTGCAGGAAACCACTTTTGCACTTGTATTAGTGTGGAAAAACCACTTTTCGCACTTGTGTTAGTGTTGAAAAACCACTTTTCGCACTTGTGTTAGTGTTGAAAAACCACTTTTCGCAATTGTGTTGGTGAAGGAAACCACTTTTGCACTTGTATTAGTGTGGAAAAAACACTTTTTGCACTTGTGATAGTGTTGAAAAACCACTTTTCGCACTTGTGTTAGTGTTGAAAAACCACTTTTCGCACTTGTGTAAGTGTTGAAAAACCACTTTTCGCAATTGTGTTGGTGCAGGAAACCACTTTTGCACTTGTATTAGTGTGGAAAAAACACTTTTTGCACTTGTGATAGTGTTGAAAAACCACTTTTCGCACTTGTGTTAGTGTTGAAAAACCACTTTTCGCACTTGTGTTAGTGTTGAAAAACCACTTTTCGCACTTGTGTTGGTGCAGGAAACCACTTTTGCACTTGTATTAGTGTGGAAAAACCACTTTTCGCACCTGTGTTAGTGTTGAAAAACCACTTTTTGCACTTGTGTTAGTGTTGAAATACCACTTTTCGCACTTGTGTTGGTGCAGGAAACCACTTTTGCACTTGTATTAGTGTGGAAAAAACACTTTTCGCACTTGTGTTAGTGTTGAAAAACCACTTTTCGCACTTGTGTTAGTGTTGAAAAACCACTTTTCGCACTTGTGTTGGTGCAGGAAACCACTTTTGCACTTGTATTAGTGTGGAAAAACAACTTTTCGCACTTGTGTTAGTGTTGAAAAACCACTTTTCGCACTTGTGTTAGTGTTGAAAAACCACTTTTTGCACTTGTGTTGGTGCAGGAAACCACTTTTGCACTTATATTAGTGTGGAAAAAACACTTTTTGCAATTGTGATAGTGTTGAAAAACCACTTTTCGCACTTGTGTTAGTGTTGAAAAACCACTTTTCGCACTTGTATTGGTGCAGGAAACCACTTTTGCACTTGTATTAGTGTGGAAAAACCACTTTTCGCACTTGTGTTAGTGTTGAAAAACCACTTTTCGCACTTGTATTAGTGTGGAAAAAACACTTTTTGCACTTGTGATAGTGTTGAAAAACCACTTTTCGCACTTGTGTTAGTGTTGAAAAACCACTTTTCGCACTTGTGTTGGTGCAGGAAACCACTTTTGCACTTGTATTAGTGTGGAAAAACCACTTTTCGCACTTGTGTTAGTGTTGAAAACCACTTTTCACTCTTGTGTTAGTGTTGAAAAACCACTTTTCGCACTTGTGTTAGTGTTGAAAAACCACTTTTTGCACTTGTGTTGGTGCAGGAAACCACTTTTGCACTTGTATTAGTGTGGAAAAAACACTTTTTGCACTTGTGATAGTGTTGAAAAACCAATTTTCGCACTTGTGTTAGTGTTGAAAAACCACTTTTCGCACTTGTGTTAGTGTTGAAAAACCACTTTTCGCACTTGTGTTGGTGCAGGAAACCACTTTTGCACTTGTATTAGTGTGGAAAAAACACTTTTCGCACTTGTGTTAGTGTTGAAAAACCACTTTTCGCACTTGTGTTAGTGTTGAAAAACCACTTTTCGCACTTGTGTTGGTGCAGGAAACCACTTTTGCACTTGTATTAGTGTGGAAAAACCACTTTTCGCACTTGTGTTAGTGTTGAAAAACCACTTTTCGCACTTGTTTTAGTGTTGAAAAACCACTTTTCGCACTTGTGTTGGTGCAGGAAACCACTTTTGCATTTGTATTAGTGTGGAAAAAACACTTTTTGCACTTGTGATAGTGTTGAAAAACCACTTTTCGCACTTGTGTTAGTGTTGAAAAACCACTTTTCGCACTTGTGTTGGTGCAGGAAACCACTTTTGCACTTGTATTAGTGTGGAAAAAACACTTTTCGCACTTGTGTTAGTGTTGAAAAACCACTTTTCGCACTTGTGTTAGTGTTGAAAAACCACTTTTCGCACTTGTGTTGGTGCAGGAAATCACTTTTGCACTTGTATTAGTGTGGAAAAACCACTTTTCGCACTTGTGTTAGTGTTGAAAAACCACTTTTCGCAATTGAGTTAGTGTTGAAAAACCACTTGTCGCACTTGTGTTGGTGCAGGAAACCACTTTTGCACTTGTATTAGTGTGGAAAAAACACTTTTTGCACTTGTGAGTGTTGAAAAACCACTTTTCGCACTTGTGTTAGTGTTGAAAAACCACTTTTCGCACTTGTATTGGTGCAGGAAACCACTTTTGCACTTGTATTCGTGTGGAAAATCCACTTTTCGCACTTGTGTTAGTGTTGAAAACCCACTTTTCGCACTTGTATTAGTGTGGAAAAAACACTTTTTGCACTTGTGCTAGTGTTGAAAAACCACTTTTCGCACTTGTGTTGGTGCAGGAAACCACTTTTGCACTTGTATTAATGTGGAAAAACACTTTTTCCACTTGTGTTAGTGTTGAAAAACCACTTTTCGCACTTGTGTTAGTGTTGAAAAACCACTTTTCGCACTTGTGTGGGTGCAGGAAACCACTTTTGCACTTGTATTAGTGTGGAAAAACCACTTTTTGCACTTGTGTTAGTGTTGAAAAACCACTTTTCGCACTTGTGTTAGTGTTGAAAAACCACTTTTCGCACTTGTGTTGGTGCAGGAAACCACTTTTGCACTTGTATTAGTGTGGAAAAAACACTTTTTGCACTTGTGATAGTGTTGAAAAACCACTTTTCGCACTTGTGTTAGTGTTGAAAAACCACTTTCTGCACTTGTGTTAGTGTTGAAAAACCACTTTTCGCACTTGTGTTGGTGCAGGAAACCGCTTTTGCACTTGTATTAGTGTGGAAAAAACACTTTTTGCACTTGTGTTAGTGTTGAAAAACCACTTTTCGCACTTGTGTTAGTGTTGAAAAACCACTTTTCGCACTTGTGTTGGTGCAGGAAACCACTTTTGCACTTGTATTAGTGTGGAAAAAACACTTTTCGCACTTGTGTTAGTGTTGAAAAACCACTTTTCGCACTTGTGTTAGTGTTGAAAAACCACTTTTCGCACTTGTGTTGGTGCAGGAAACCACTTTTGCACTTGTATTAGTGTGGAAAAAACACTTTTTGCACTTGTGTTAGTGTTGAAAAACCACTTTTCGCACTTGTGTTAGTGTTGAAAAACCACTTTTCGCACTTGTGTTGGTGCAGGAAACCACTTTTGCACTTGTATTAGTGTGGAAAAAACACTTTTTGCACTTGTGATAGTGTTGAAAAACCACTTTTCGCACTTGTGTTAGAGTTGAAAAACCACTTTTCGCACTTGTGTAAGTGTTGAAAAACCACTTTTCGCAATTGTGTTGGTGCAGGAAACCACTTTTGCACTTGTATTAGTGTGGAAAAACACTTTTTGCACTTGTGATAGTGTTGAAAAACCACTTTTCGCACTTGTGTTAGTGTTGAAAAACCACTTTTCGCACTTGTGTTAGTGTTGAAAAACCACTTTTCGCACTTGTGTTGGTGCAGGAAACCACTTTTGCACTTGTATTAGTGTGGAAAAACCACTTTTCGCACCTGTGTTAGTGTTGAAAAACCACTTTTTGCACTTGTGCTAGTGTTGAAATACCACTTTTCGCACTTGTGTTGGTGCAGGAAACCACTTTTGCACTTGTATTAGTGTGGAAAAAACACTTTTCGCACTTGTGTTAGTGTTGAAAAACCACTTTTCGCACTTGTGTTAGTGTTGAAAAACCACTTTTCGCACTTGTGTTGGTGCAGGAAACCACTTTTGCACTTGTATTAGTGTGGAAAAACAACTTTTCGCACTTGTGTTAGTGTTGAAAAACCACTTTTCGCACTTGTGTTAGTGTTGAAAAACCACTTTTTGCACTTGTGTTGGTGCAGGAAACCACTTTTGCACTTATATTAGTGTGGAAAAAACACTTTTTGCACTTGTGATAGTGTTGAAAAACCACTTTTCGCACTTGTGTTAGTGTTGAAAAACCACTTTTCGCACTTGTATTGGTGCAGGAAACCACTTTTGCACTTGTATTAGTGTGGAAAAACCACTTTTCGCACTTGTGTTAGTGTTGAAAAACCACTTTTTGCACTTGTATTAGTGTGGAAAAAACACTTTTTGCACTTGTGATAGTGTTGAAAAACCACTTTTCGCACTTGTGTTAGTGTTGAAAAACCACTTTTCGCACTTGTGTTGGTGCAGGAAACCACTTTTGCACTTGTATTAGTGTGGAAAAACCACTTTTCGCACTTGTGTTAGTGTTGAAAACCACTTTTCGCTCTTGTGTTAGTGTTGAAAAACCACTTTTCGCACTTGTGTTGGTGCAGGAAACCACTTTTGCACTTGTATTAGTGTGGAAAAAACACTTTTTGCACTTGTGATAGTGTTGAAAAACCAATTTTCGCACTTGTGTTAGTGTTGAAAAACCACTTTTCGCACTTGTGTTAGTGTTGAAAAACCACTTTTCGCACTTGTGTTGGTGCAGGAAACCATTTTTGCACTTGTATTAGTGTGGAAAAAACACTTTTCGCACTTGTGTTAGTGTTGAAAAACCACTTTTCGCACTTGTGTTAGTGTTGAAAAACCACTTTTCGCACTTGTGTTGGTGCAGGAAACCACTTTTGCACTTGTATTAGTGTGGAAAAACCACTTTTCGCACTTGTGTTAGTGTTGAAAAACCACTTTTCGCACTTGTTTTAGTGTTGAAAAACCACTTTTCGCACTTGTGTTGGTGCAGGAAACCACTTTTGCATTTGTATTAGTGTGGAAAAAACACTTTTTGCACTTGTGATAGTGTTGAAAAACCACTTTTCGCACTTGTGTTAGTGTTGAAAAACCACTTTTCGCACTTGTGTTGGTGCAGGAAACCACTTTTGCACTTGTATTAGTGTGGAAAAAACACTTTTCGCACTTGTGTTAGTGTTGAAAAACCACTTTTCGCACTTGTGTTAGTGTTGAAAAACCACTTTTCGCACTTGTGTTGGTGCAGGAAATCACTTTTGCACTTGTATTAGTGTGGAAAAACCACTTTTCGCACTTGTGTTAGTGTTGAAAAACCACTTTTCGCAATTGAGTTTGTGTTGAAAAACCACTTGTCGCACTTGTGTTGGTGCAGGAAACCACTTTTGCACTTGTATTAGTGTGGAAAAAACACTTTTTGCACTTGTGAGTGTTGAAAAACCACTTTTCGCACTTGTGTTAGTGTTGAAAAACCACTTTTCGCACATGTGTTGGTGCAGGAAACCACTTTTGCACTTGTATTAGTGTGGAAAAAACACTTTTCGCACTTGTGTTAGTGTTGAAAAACCACGTTTCGCACTTGTATGTGTTGAAAAACCACTTTTCGCACTTGTGTTAGTGTTGAAAAATCACTTTTCGCACTTGTGTTGGTGCAGGAAACCACTTTTGCACTTGTATTAGTGTGGAAAAAACACTTTTCGCACTTGTGTTAGTGTTGAAAAACCACTTTTCGCACTTGTGTTAGTGTTGAAAAACCACTTTTCGCACTTGTGTTAGTGTTGATAAACCACTTTTCGCACTTGTGTTAGTGTTGGAAAACCACTTTTCGCACTTGTGTTCGTGAAGGAAACCACTTTTGCACTTGTATTAGTGTGGAAAAAACACTTTTCGCACTTGTGTTAGTGTTGAAAAACCACTTTTCGCACTTGTGTTAGTGTTGAAAAACCACTTTTCGCACTTGTGTTGGTGCAGGAAACCACTTTTGCACTTGTATTAGTGTGGAAAAAACACTTTTCGCACTTGTGTTAGTGTTGAAAAACCACTTTTCGCACTTGTGTTAGTGTTGAAAAACCACTTTTCGCACTTGTGTTAGTGTTGATAAACCACTTTTCGCACTTGTGTTAGTGTTGAAAAACCACTTTTCGCACTTGTGTTGGTGAAGGAAACCACTTTTGCACTTGTATTAGTGTGGAAAAAACACTTTTCGCACTTGTGTTAGTGTTGAAAAACCACTTTTCGCACTTGTGTTAGTGTTGAAAAACCACTTTTCGCACTTGTGTTAGTGTTGAAAAACCACTTTTCGCACTTGTGTTGGTGCAGGAAACCACTTTTGCACTTGTATTAGTGTGGAAAAAACACTTTTCGCACTTGTGTTAGTGTTGAAAAACCACTTTTCGCACTTGTGTTAGTGTTGAAAAACGACTTTTCGCACTTGTGTTAGTGTTGAAAAAACACTTTTTGCACTTGTGTTAGTGTTGAAAAACCACTTTTCGCACTTGTGTTAGTGTTGAAAAACCACTTTTCGCACTTGTGTTAGTGTTGAAAAACCACTTTTCGCACTTGTGTTAGTGTTGAAAAACCACTTTTCGCACTTGTGTTGGTGCAGGAAACCACTTTTGCACTTGTATTAGTGTGGAAAAAACACTATTCGCACTTGTGTTAGTGTTGAAAAACCACTTTTCGCACTTGTGTGTGTTGAAAAACCACTTTTCGCACTTGTGTTAGTGTTGAAAAACCACTTTTCGCACTTGTGTTGGTGCAGGAAACCACTTTTGCACTTGTATTAGTGTGGAAAAAACACTTTTCGCACTTGTGTTAGTGTTGAAAAACCACTTTTCGCACTTGTGTTAGTGTTGAAAAACCACTTTTCGCACTTGTGTTAGTGTTGATAAACCACTTTTCGCACTTGTGTTGGTGAAGGAAACCACTTTTGCACTTGTATTAGTGTGGAAAAAACACTTTTCGCACTTGTGTTAGTGTTGAAAAACCACTTTTCGCACTTGTGTTAGTGTTGATAAACCACTTTTCACACTTGTGTTGGTGAAGGAAACCACTTTTGCACTTGTATTAGTGTGGAAAAAACACTTTTCGCACTTGTGTTAGTGTTGAAAAACCACTTTTTGCACTTGTGTTAGTGTTGAAAAACAACTTTTCGCACTTGTGTTGGTGCAGGAAACCACTTTTGCACTTGTATTAGTGTGGAAAAAACATTTTTTGCACTTGTGTTAGTGTTGAAAAACCACTTTTCGCACTTGTGTTAGTGTTGAAAAACCACTTTTCGCACTTGTGTTAGTGTTGAAAAACCACTTTTCGCACTTGTGTTAGTGTTGATAAACCACTTTTCGCACTTGTGTTAGTGTTGAAAAACCACTTTTCGCACTTGTGTTGGTGCAGGAAACCACTTTTGCACTTGTATTAGTGTGGAAAAAACACTTTTCGCACTTGTGATAGTGTTGAAAAACCACTTTTCGCACTTGTGTTAGTGTTGAAAAACAACTTTTCGCACTTGTGTTAGTGTTGAAAAACCACTTTTCGCACTTGTGTTGGTGCAGGAAACCACTTTTGCACTTGTATTAGTGTGTAAAAAACACTTTTCGCACTTGTGTTAGTGTTGAAAAACCACTTTTTGCACTTGTGTTAGTGTTGAAAAACCACTTTTCGCACTTGTGTTAGTGTTGAAAAACCACTTTTCGCACTTGTGTTAGTGTTGAAAAACCACTTTGCGCACTTGTGTTGGTGCAGGAAACCACTTTTGCACTTGTATTAGTGTGGAAAAAACACTTTTCGCACTTGTGTTAGTGTTGAAAAACCACTTTTCGCACTTGTGTTAGTGTTGAAAAACGACTTTTCGCACTTGTGTTAGTGTTGAAAAACCACTTTTTGCACTTGTGTTAGTGTTGAAAAACCACTTTTCGCACTTGTGTTAGTGTTGAAAAACCACTTTTCGCACTTGTGTTGGTGCAGGAAACCACTTTTGCACTTGTATTAGTGTGGAAAAAACACTTTTCGCACTTGTTTTAGTGTTGAAAAACCACTTTTCGCACTTGTGTGTGTTGAAAAACCACTTTTCGCACTTGTGTTAGTGTTGAAAAATCACTTTTCGCACTTGTGTTGGTGCAGGAAACCACTTTTGCACTTGTATTAGTGTGGAAAAAACACTTTTCGCACTTGTGTTAGTGTTGAAAAACCACTTTTCGCACTTGTGTTAGTGTTGAAAAACCACTTTTCGCACTTGTGTTAGTGTTGATAAACCACTTTTCGCACTTGTGTTAGTGTTGGAAAACCACTTTTCGCACTTGTGTTCGTGAAGGAAACCACTTTTGCACTTGTATTAGTGTGGAAAAAACACTTTTCGCACTTGTGTTAGTGTTGAAAAACCACTTTTCGCACTTGTGTTAGTGTTGAAAAACCACTTTTCGCACTTGTGTTGGTGCAGGAAACCACTTTTGCACTTGTATTAGTGTGGAAAAAACACTTTTCGCACTTGTGTTAGTGTTGAAAAACCACTTTTCGCACTTGTGTTAGTGTTGAAAAACCACTTTTCGCACTTGTGTTAGTGTTGATAAACCACTTTTCGCACTTGTGTTAGTGTTGAAAAACCACTTTTCGCACTTGTGTTGGTGAAGGAAACCACTTTTGCACTTGTATTAGTGTGGAAAAAACACTTTTCGCACTTGTGTTAGTGTTGAAAAACCACTTTTCGCACTTGTGTTAGTGTTGAAAAACCACTTTTCGCACTTGTGTTAGTGTTGAAAAACCACTTTTCGCACTTGTGTTGGTGCAGGAAACCACTTTTGCACTTGTATTAGTGTGGAAAAAACACTTTTCGCACTTGTGTTAGTGTTGAAAAACCACTTTTCGCACTTGTGTTAGTGTTGAAAAACGACTTTTCGCACTTGTGTTAGTGTTGAAAAAACACTTTTTGCACTTGTGTTAGTGTTGAAAAACCACTTTTCGCACTTGTGTTAGTGTTGAAAAACCACTTTTCGCACTTGTGTTAGTGTTGAAAA
This sequence comes from Myxine glutinosa, assembly GCF_964187855.1. NCBI lineage: Eukaryota > Metazoa > Chordata > Myxini > Myxiniformes > Myxinidae > Myxine > Myxine glutinosa. The sequence continues at coordinate 101,583 of NW_027617501.1, read as the reverse complement.
ACCACTTTTCGCACTTGTGTTAGTGTTGAAAAACCACTTTTCGCACTTGTGTTGGTGCAGGAAACCACTTTTGCACTTGTATTAGTGTGGAAAAAACACTATTCGCACTTGTGTTAGTGTTGAAAAACCACTTTTCGCACTTGTGTGTGTTGAAAAACCACTTTTCGCACTTGTGTTAGTGTTGAAAAACCACTTTTCGCACTTGTGTTGGTGCAGGAAACCACTTTTGCACTTGTATTAGTGAAGGAAACCACTTTTGCACTTGTATTAGTGTTGAAAAACCACTTTTCGCACTTGTGTGTGTTGAAAAACCACTTTTCGCACTTGTGTTAGTGTTGAAAAACCACTTTTCGCACTTGTGTTGGTGCAGGAAACCACTTTTGCACTTGTATTAGTGTGGAAAAAACACTTTTCGCACTTGTGTTAGTGTTGAAAAACCACTTTTCGCACTTGTGTTAGTGTTGAAAAACCACTTTTCGCACTTGTGTTAGTGTTGATAAACCACTTTTCGCACTTGTGTTAGTGTTGAAAAACCACTTTTCACACTTGTGTTGGTGAAGGAAACCACTTTTGCACTTGTATTAGTGTGGAAAAAACACTTTTCGCACTTGTGTTAGTGTTGAAAAACCACTTTTTGCACTTGTGTTAGTGTTGAAAAACAACTTTTCGCACTTGTGTTGGTGCAGGAAACCACTTTTGCACTTGTATTAGTGTGGAAAAAACATTTTTTGCACTTGTGTTAGTGTTGAAAAACCACTTTTCGCACTTGTGTTAGTGTTGAAAAACCACTTTTCGCACTTGTGTTAGTGTTGAAAAACCACTTTTCGCACTTGTGTTGGTGCAGGAAACCACTTTTGCACTTGTATTAGTGTGGAAAAAACACTTTTCGCACTTGTGTTATTGTTGAAAAACCACTTTTTGCGCTTGTGTTAGTGTTGAAAAACCACTTTTCGCACTTGTGTTAGTGTTGAAAAACCACTTTTCGCACTTGTGTTGGTGCAGGAAACCACTTTTGCACTTGTATTAGTGTGGAAAAAACACTTTTCGCACTTGTGTTAGTGTTGAAAAACCACTTTTCGCACTTGTGTTAGTGTTGAGAATCCACTTTTTGCACTTGTGTTGGTGCAGGAAACCACTTTTGCACTTGTATTAGTGTGGAAAAAACACTTTTCGCACTTGTGTTCGTGTTGAAAAACCACTTTTCGCACTTGTGTTAGTGTTGAAAAACAACATTTCGCACTTGTGTTAGTGTTGAAAAACCACTTTTCGCACTTGTGTTAGTGTTGAAAAACCACTTTTCGCACTTGTGTTAGTGTTGAAAAACCACTTTTTGCACTTGTGTTAGTGTTGAAAAACCACTTTTCGCACTTGTGTTAGTGTTGAAAAACCACTTTTCGCACTTGTGTTAGTGTTGAAAAACCACTTTTCGCACTTGTGTTGGTGCAGGAAACCACTTTTGCACTTGTATTAGTGTGGAAAAAACACTTTTCGCACTTGTGTTAGTGTTGAAAAACCACTTTTCGCACTTGTGTTAGTGTTGAAAACCCACTTTTCGCACTTGTGTTGGTGCAGGAAACCACTTTTGCACTTGTATTAGTGTGGAAAAAACACTTCGCACTTGTGATAGTGTTGAAAAACCACTTTTCGCACTTGTGTTAGTGTTGAAAAACAACTTTTCGCACTTGTGTTAGTGTTGAAAAACCACTTTTCGCACTTGTGTTGGTGCAGGAAACCACTTTTGCACTTGTATTAGTGTGTAAAAAACACTTTTCGCACTTGTGTTAGTGTTGAAAAACCACTTTTCGCACTTGTGTTAGTGTTGAAAAACCACTTTTCGCACTTGTGTTAGTGTTGAAAAACCACTTTTCGCACTTGTGTTAGTGTTGAAAAACCACTTTGCGCACTTGTGTTGGTGCAGGAAACCACTTTTGCACTTGTATTAGTGTGGAAAAAACACTTTTCGCACTTGTGTTAGTGTTGAAAAACCACTTTTCGCACTTGTGTTAGTGTTGAAAAACGACTTTTCGCACTTGTGTTAGTGTTGAAAAACCACTTTTTGCACTTGTGTTAGTGTTGAAAAACCACTTTTCGCACTTGTGTTAGTGTTGAAAAACCACTTTTCGCACTTGTGTTAGTGTTGAAAAACCACTTTTCGCACATGTGTTGGTGCAGGAAACCACTTTTGCACTTGTATTAGTGTGGAAAAAACACTTTTCGCACTTGTGTTAGTGTTGAAAAACCACTTTTCGCACTTGTATGTGTTGAAAAACCACTTTTCGCACTTGTGTTAGTGTTGAAAAATCACTTTTCGCACTTGTGTTGGTGCAGGAAACCACTTTTGCACTTGTATTAGTGTGGAAAAAACACTTTTCGCACTTGTGTTAGTGTTGAAAAACCACTTTTCGCACTTGTGTTAGTGTTGAAAAACCACTTTTCGCACTTGTGTTAGTGTTGATAAACCACTTTTCGCACTTGTGTTAGTGTTGGAAAACCACTTTTCGCACTTGTGTTCGTGAAGGAAACCACTTTTGCACTTGTATTAGTGTGGAAAAAACACTTTTCGCACTTGTGTTAGTGTTGAAAAACCACTTTTCGCACTTGTGTTAGTGTTGAAAAACCACTTTTCGCACTTGTGTTGGTGCAGGAAACCACTTTTGCACTTGTATTAGTGTGGAAAAAACACTTTTCGCACTTGTGTTAGTGTTGAAAAACCACTTTTCGCACTTGTGTTAGTGTTGAAAAACCACTTTTCGCACTTGTGTTAGTGTTGATAAACCACTTTTCGCACTTGTGTTAGTGTTGAAAAACCACTTTTCGCACTTGTGTTGGTGAAGGAAACCACTTTTGCACTTGTATTAGTGTGGAAAAAACACTTTTCGCACTTGTGTTAGTGTTGAAAAACCACTTTTCGCACTTGTGTTAGTGTTGAAAAACCACTTTTCGCACTTGTGTTAGTGTTGAAAAACCACTTTTCGCACTTGTGTTGGTGCAGGAAACCACTTTTGCACTTGTATTAGTGTGGAAAAAACACTTTTCGCACTTGTGTTAGTGTTGAAAAACCACTTTTCGCACTTGTGTTAGTGTTGAAAAACGACTTTTCGCACTTGTGTTAGTGTTGAAAAAACACTTTTTGCACTTGTGTTAGTGTTGAAAAACCACTTTTCGCACTTGTGTTAGTGTTGAAAAACCACTTTGCGCACTTGTGTTGGTGCAGGAAACCACTTTTGCACTTGTATTAGTGTGGAAAAAACACTTTTCGCACTTGTGTTAGTGTTGAAAAACCACTTTTCGCACTTGTGTTAGTGTTGAAAAACGACTTTTCGCACTTGTGTTAGTGTTGAAAAACCACTTTTTGCACTTGTGTTAGTGTTGAAAAACCACTTTTCGCACTTGTGTTAGTGTTGAAAAACCACTTTTCGCACTTGTGTTAGTGTTGAAAAACCACTTTTCGCACATGTGTTGGTGCAGGAAACCACTTTTGCACTTGTATTAGTGTGGAAAAAACACTTTTCGCACTTGTGTTAGTGTTGAAAAACCACTTTTCGCACTTGTATGTGTTGAAAAACCACTTTTCGCACTTGTGTTAGTGTTGAAAAATCACTTTTCGCACTTGTGTTGGTGCAGGAAACCACTTTTGCACTTGTATTAGTGTGGAAAAAACACTTTTCGCACTTGTGTTAGTGTTGAAAAACCACTTTTCGCACTTGTGTTAGTGTTGAAAAACCACTTTTCGCACTTGTGTTAGTGTTGATAAACCACTTTTCGCACTTGTGTTAGTGTTGGAAAACCACTTTTCGCACTTGTGTTCGTGAAGGAAACCACTTTTGCACTTGTATTAGTGTGGAAAAAACACTTTTCGCACTTGTGTTAGTGTTGAAAAACCACTTTTCGCACTTGTGTTAGTGTTGAAAAACCACTTTTCGCACTTGTGTTGGTGCAGGAAACCACTTTTGCACTTGTATTAGTGTGGAAAAAACACTTTTCGCACTTGTGTTAGTGTTGAAAAACCACTTTTCGCACTTGTGTTAGTGTTGAAAAACCACTTTTCGCACTTGTGTTAGTGTTGATAAACCACTTTTCGCACTTGTGTTAGTGTTGAAAAACCACTTTTCGCACTTGTGTTGGTGAAGGAAACCACTTTTGCACTTGTATTAGTGTGGAAAAAACACTTTTCGCACTTGTGTTAGTGTTGAAAAACCACTTTTCGCACTTGTGTTAGTGTTGAAAAACCACTTTTCGCACTTGTGTTAGTGTTGAAAAACCACTTTTCGCACTTGTGTTGGTGCAGGAAACCACTTTTGCACTTGTATTAGTGTGGAAAAAACACTTTTCGCACTTGTGTTAGTGTTGAAAAACCACTTTTCGCACTTGTGTTAGTGTTGAAAAACCACTTTTCGCACATGTGTTGGTGCAGGAAACCACTTTTGCACTTGTATTAGTGTGGAAAAAACACTTTTCGCACTTGTGTTAGTGTTGAAAAACCACTTTTCGCACTTGTATGTGTTGAAAAACCACTTTTCGCACTTGTGTTAGTGTTGAAAAATCACTTTTCGCACTTGTGTTGGTGCAGGAAACCACTTTTGCACTTGTATTAGTGTGGAAAAAACACTTTTCGCACTTGTGTTAGTGTTGAAAAACCACTTTTCGCACTTGTGTTAGTGTTGAAAAACCACTTTTCGCACTTGTGTTAGTGTTGAAAAACCACTTTTCGCACTTGTGTTAGTGTTGATAAACCACTTTTCGCACTTGTGTTAGTGTTGGAAAACCACTTTTCGCACTTGTGTTCGTGAAGGAAACCACTTTTGCACTTGTATTAGTGTGGAAAAAACACTTTTCGCACTTGTGTTAGTGTTGAAAAACCACTTTTCGCACTTGTGTTAGTGTTGAAAAACCACTTTTCGCACTTGTGTTGGTGCAGGAAACCACTTTTGCACTTGTATTAGTGTGGAAAAAACACTTTTCGCACTTGTGTTAGTGTTGAAAAACCACTTTTCGCACTTGTGTTAGTGTTGAAAAACCACTTTTCGCACTTGTGTTAGTGTTGATAAACCACTTTTCGCACTTGTGTTAGTGTTGAAAAACCACTTTTCGCACTTGTGTTGGTGAAGGAAACCACTTTTGCACTTGTATTAGTGTGGAAAAAACACTTTTCGCACTTGTGTTAGTGTTGAAAAACCACTTTTCGCACTTGTGTTAGTGTTGAAAAACCACTTTTCGCACTTGTGTTAGTGTTGAAAAACCACTTTTCGCACTTGTGTTGGTGCAGGAAACCACTTTTGCACTTGTATTAGTGTGGAAAAAACACTTTTCGCACTTGTGTTAGTGTTGAAAAACCACTTTTCGCACTTGTGTTAGTGTTGAAAAACGACTTTTCGCACTTGTGTTAGTGTTGAAAAAACACTTTTTGCACTTGTGTTAGTGTTGAAAAACCACTTTTCGCACTTGTGTTAGTGTTGAAAAACCACTTTTCGCACTTGTGTTAGTGTTGAAAAACCACTTTTCGCACTTGTGTTAGTGTTGAAAAACCACTTTTCGCACTTGTGTTGGTGCAGGAAACCACTTTTGCACTTGTATTAGTGTGGAAAAAACACTATTCGCACTTGTGTTAGTGTTGAAAAACCACTTTTCGCACTTGTGTGTGTTGAAAAACCACTTTTCGCACTTGTGTTAGTGTTGAAAAACCACTTTTCGCACTTGTGTTGGTGCAGGAAACCACTTTTGCACTTGTATTAGTGTGGAAAAAACACTTTTCGCACTTGTGTTAGTGTTGAAAAACCACTTTTCGCACTTGTGTTAGTGTTGAAAAACCACTTTTCGCACTTGTGTTAGTGTTGATAAACCACTTTTCGCACTTGTGTTGGTGAAGGAAACCACTTTTGCACTTGTATTAGTGTGGAAAAAACACTTTTCGCACTTGTGTTAGTGTTGAAAAACCACTTTTCGCACTTGTGTTAGTGTTGATAAACCACTTTTCACACTTGTGTTGGTGAAGGAAACCACTTTTGCACTTGTATTAGTGTGGAAAAAACACTTTTCGCACTTGTGTTAGTGTTGAAAAACCACTTTTTGCACTTGTGTTAGTGTTGAAAAACAACTTTTCGCACTTGTGTTGGTGCAGGAAACCACTTTTGCACTTGTATTAGTGTGGAAAAAACATTTTTTGCACTTGTGTTAGTGTTGAAAAACCACTTTTCGCACTTGTGTTAGTGTTGAAAAACCACTTTTCGCACTTGTGTTAGTGTTGAAAAACCACTTTTTGCACTTGTGTTAGTGTTGAAAAACCACTTTTCGCACTTGTGTTGGTGCAGGAAACCAATTTTGCACTTGTATTAGTGTGGAAAAAACACTTTTCGCACTTGTGTTAGTGTTGAAAAACCACTTTTTGCGCTTGTGTTAGTGTTGAAAAACCACTTTTCGCACTTGTGTTAGTGTTGAAAAACCACTTTTCGCACTTGTGTTGGTGCAGGAAACCACTTTTGCACTTGTATTAGTGTGGAAAAAACACTTTTCGCACTTGTGTTAGTGTTGAAAAACCACTTTTCGCGCTTGTGTTAGTGTTGAGAATCCACTTTTTGCACTTGTGTTGGTGCAGGAAACCACTTTTGCACTTGTATTAGTGTGGAAAAAACACTTTTCGCACTTGTGTTCGTGTTGAAAAACCACTTTTCGCACTTGTGTTAGTGTTGAAAAACAACTTTTCGCACTTGTGTTAGTGTTGAAAAACCACTTTTCACACTTGTGTTGGTGCAGGAAACCACTTTTGCACTTGTATTAGTGTGGAAAAAACACTTTTCGCACTTGTGTTATGTTGATAAACCACTTTTCGCACTTGTGTTAGTGTTGAAAAACCACTTTTCGCACTTGTGTTGGTGAAGGAAACCACTTTTGCACTTGTATTAGTGTGGAAAAAACACTTTTCGCACTTGTGTTAGTGTTGAAAAACCACTTTTCGCACTTGTGTTAGTGTTGAAAAACCACTTTTCGCACTTGTGTTGGTGCAGGAAACCACTTTTGCACTTGTATTAGTGTGGAAAAAACATTTTTTGCACTTGTGTTAGTGTTGAAAAACCACTTTTCGCACTTGTGTTAGTGGTGAAAAACCACTTTTCGCACTTGTGTTGGTGCAGGAAACCACTTTTGCACTTGTATTAGTGTGGAAAAACCACTTTTCGCACTTGTGTTAGTGTTGAAAAACCACTTTTTGCACTTGCGTTAGTGTTGAAAAACCACTTTTCGCACTTGTGTTGGTGCAGGAAACCACTATTGCACTTGTATTAGTGTGGAAAAAATACTTTTTGCACTTGTGATAGTGTTGAAAAACGACTTTTCGCACTTGTGTTAGTGTTGAAAAACAACTTTTCGCACTTGTGTTAGTGTTGAAAAACCACTTTTCGCACTTGTGTTGGTGCAGGAAACTACTTTTGCACTTGTATTAGTGTGGAAAAAACACTTTTCGCCCTTGTGTTAGTGTTGAAAAACCACTTTTCGCACTTCTGTTAGTGTTGAAAAACCACTTTTCGCACTTGTGTTAGTGTTGAAAAACCACTTTTTGCACTTGTGTTAGTGTTGAAAAACCACTTTTCGCACTTGTGTTAGTGTTGAAAAACCACTTTTCGCACTTGTGTTAGTGTTGAAAAACCACTTTTCGCACTTGTGTTGGTGCAGGAAACCACTTTTGCACTTGTATTAGTGTGGAAAAAACACTTTTCGCACTTGTGTTAGTGTTGAAAAACGACTTTTCGCACTTGTGTTGGTGCAGGAAACCACTTTTGCACTTGTATTAGTGTGGAAAAAACACTTTTCGCACTTGTGATAGTGTTGAAAAACCACTTTTCGCACTTGTGTTAGTGTTGAAAAACAACTTTTCGCACTTGTGTTAGTGTTGAAAAACCACTTTTCGCACTTGTGTTGGTGCAGGAAACCACTTTTGCACTTGTATTAGTGTGGAAAAAACACTTTTCGCACTTGTGTTAGTGTTGAAAAACCACTTTTCGCACTTGTGTTAGTGTTGAAAAACCACTTTTCGCACTTGTGTTAGTGTTGAAAAACCACTTTTCGCACTTGTGTTAGTGTTGAAAAACCACTTTGCGCACTTGTGTTGGTGCAGGAAACCACTTTTGCACTTGTATTAGTGTGGAAAAAACACTTTTCGCACTTGTGTTAGTGTTGAAAAACCACTTTTCGCACTTGTGTTAGTGTTGAAAAACGACTTTTCGCACTTGTGTTAGTGTTGAAAAACCACTTTTTGCACTTGTGTTAGTGTTGAAAAACCACTTTTCGCACTTGTGTTAGTGTTGAAAAACCACTTTTCGCACTTGTGTTAGTGTTGAAAAACCACTTTTCGCACTTGTGTTAGTGTTGAAAAACCACTTTTCGCACATGTGTTGGTGCAGGAAACCACTTTTGCACTTGTATTAGTGTGGAAAAAACACTTTTCGCACTTGTGTTAGTGTTGAAAAACCACTTTTCGCACTTGTGTGTGTTGAAAAACCACTTTTCGCACTTGTGTTAGTGTTGAAAAATCACTTTTCGCACTTGTGTTGGTGCAGGAAACCACTTTTGCACTTGTATTAGTGTGGAAAAAACACTTTTCGCACTTGTGTTAGTGTTGAAAAACCACTTTTCGCACTTGTGTTAGTGTTGAAAAACCACTTTTCGCACTTGTGTTAGTGTTGATAAACCACTTTTCGCACTTGTGTTAGTGTTGGAAAACCACTTTTCGCACTTGTGTTCGTGAAGGAAACCACTTTTGCACTTGTATTAGTGTGGAAAAAACACTTTTCACACTTGTGTTAGTGTTGAAAAACCACTTTTCGCACTTGTGTTAGTGTTGAAAAACCACTTTTCGCACTTGTGTTGGTGCAGGAAACCACTTTTGCACTTGTATTAGTGTGGAAAAAACACTTTTCGCACTTGTGTTAGTGTTGAAAAACCACTTTTCGCACTTGTGTTAGTGTTGAAAAACCACTTTTCGCACTTGTGTTAGTGTTGATAAACCACTTTTCGCACTTGTGTTAGTGTTGAAAAACCACTTTTCGCACTTGTGTTGGTGAAGGAAACCAGTTTTGCACTTGTATTAGTGTGGAAAAAACACTTTTCGCACTTGTGTTAGTGTTGAAAAACCACTTTTCGCACTTGTGTTAGTGTTGAAAAACCACTTTTCGCACTTGTGTTGGTGCAGGAAACCACTTTTGCACTTGTATTAGTGTGGAAAAAACATTTTTTGCACTTGTGTTAGTGTTGAAAAACCACTTTTCGCACTTGTGTTAGTGTTGAAAAACCACTTTTCGCACTTGTGTTGGTGCAGGAAACCACATTTGCACTTGTATTAGTGTGGAAAAACCACTTTTCGCACTTGTGTTAGTGTTGATAAACCACTTTTCGCACTTGTGTTAGTGTTGAAAAACCACTTTTCGCACTTGTGTTAGTGTTGAAAAACCACTTTTCGCACTTGTGTTGGTGCAGGAAACCACTTTTGCACTTGTATTATTGTGGAAAAAACACTTTTTGCACTTGTGATAGTGTTGAAAAACGACTTTTCGCACTTGTGTTAGTGTTGAAAAACAACTTTTCGCACTTGTGTTAGTGTTGAAAAACCACTTTTCGCACTTGTGTTGGTGCAGGAAACTACTTTTGCACTTGTATTAGTGTGGAAAAAACACTTTTCGCACTTGTGTTAGTGTTGAAAAACCACTTTTCGCACTTGTGTTAGTGTTGAAAAACAACTTTTCGCACTTGTGTTAGTGTTGAAAAACCACTTTTCGCACTTGTGTTGGTGCAGGAAACTACTTTTGCACTTGTATTAGTGTGGAAAAAACACTTTTCGCACTTGTGTTAGTGTTGAAAAACCACTTTTCGCACTTGTGTTAGTGTTGAAAAACCACTTTTCGCACTTGTGTTAGTGTTGAAAAACAAACTTTTCGCACTTGTGTTGGTGCAGGAAACCACTTTTGCACTTGTATTAGTGTGGAAAAAACACTTTTTGCACTTGTGATAGTGTTGAAAAACGACTTTTCGCACTTGTGTTAGTGTTGAAAAACAACTTTTCGCACTTGTGTTAGTGTTGAAAAACCACTTTTCACACTTGTGTTGGTGCAGGAAACCACTTTTGCACTTGTATTAGTGTGGAAAAAACACTTTTCGCACTTGTGTTATGTTGATAAACCACTTTTCGCACTTGTGTTAGTGTTGAAAAACCACTTTTCGCACTTGTGTTGGTGCAGGAAACCACTTTTGCACTTGTATTAGTGTGGAAAAAACACTTTTTGCACTTGTGATAGTGTTGAAAAACGACTTTTCGCACTTGTGTTAGTGTTGAAAAACAACTTTTCGCACTTGTGTTAGTGTTGAAAAACCACTTTTCGCACTTGTGTTGGTGCAGGAAACTACTTTTGCACTTGTATTAGTGTGGAAAAAACACTTTTCGCACTTGTGTTAGTGTTGAAAAACCACTTTTCGCACTTGTGTTAGTGTTGAAAAACAACTTTTCGCACTTGTGTTAGTGTTGAAAAACCACTTTTCGCACTTGTGTTGGTGCAGGAAACTACTTTTGCACTTGTATTAGTGTGGAAAAAACACTTTTCGCACTTGTGTTAGTGTTGAAAAACCACTTTTCGCACTTGTGTTAGTGTTGAAAAACCACTTTTCGCACTTGTGTTAGTGTTGAAAAACAAACTTTTCGCACTTGTGTTGGTGCAGGAAACCACTTTTGCACTTGTATTAGTGTGGAAAAAACACTTTTTGCACTTGTGATAGTGTTGAAAAACGACTTTTCGCACTTGTGTTAGTGTTGAAAAACAACTTTTCGCAGTTGTGTTAGTGTTGAAAAACCACTTTTCACACTTGTGTTGGTGCAGGAAACCACTTTTGCACTTGTATTAGTGTGGAAAAAACACTTTTCGCACTTGTGTTATGTTGATAAACCACTTTTCGCACTTGTGTTAGTGTTGAAAAACCACTTTTCGCACTTGTGTTGGTGAAGGAAACCACTTTTGCACTTGTATTAGTGTTGAAAAACCACTTTTCGCACTTGTGTTAGTGTTGAAAAACCACTTTTCGCACTTGTGTTGGTGCAGGAAACCACTTTTGCACTTGTATTAGTGTGGAAAAAATACTTTTTGCACTTGTGATAGTGTTGAAAAACGACTTTTCGCACTTGTGTTAGTGTTGAAAAACAACTTTTCGCACTTGTGTTAGTGTTGAAAAACCACTTTTCGCACTTGTGTTGGTGCAGGAAACTACTTTTGCACTTGTATTAGTGTGGAAAAAACACTTTTCGCCCTTGTGTTAGTGTTGAAAAACCACTTTTCGCACTTGTGTTAGTGTTGAAAAACCACTTTTCGCACTTGTGTTAGTGTTGAAAAACCACTTTTTGCACTTGTGTTAGTGTTGAAAAACCACTTTTCGCACTTGTGTTAGTGTTGAAAAACCACTTTTCGCACTTGTGTTAGTGTTGAAAAACCACTTTTCGCACTTGTGTTGGTGCAGGAAACCACTTTTGCACTTGTATTAGTGTGGAAAAAACACTTTTCGCACTTGTGTTAGTGTTGAAAAACCACTTTTCGCACTTGTGTTAGTGTTGAAAAACCACTTTTCGCACTTGTGTTAGTGTTGAAAAACCACTTTTCGCACTTGTGTTAGTGTTGAAAAACCACTTTTCGCACATGTGTTGGTGCAGGAAACCACTTTTGCACTTGTATTAGTGTGGAAAAAACACTTTTCGCACTTGTGTTAGTGTTGAAAAACCACTTTTCGCACTTGTGTGTGTTGAAAAACCACTTTTCGCACTTGTGTTAGTGTTGAAAAATCACTTTTCGCACTTGTGTTGGTGCAGGAAACCACTTTTGCACTTGTATTAGTGTGGAAAAAACACTTTTCGCACTTGTGTTAGTGTTGAAAAACCACTTTTCGCACTTGTGTTAGTGTTGAAAAACCACTTTTCGCACTTGTGTTAGTGTTGATAAACCACTTTTCGCACTTGTGTTAGTGTTGGAAAACCACTTTTCCCACTTGTGTTCGTGAAGGAAACCACTTTTGCACTTGTATTAGTGTGGAAAAAACACTTTTCGCACTTGTGTTAGTGTTGAAAAACCACTTTTCGCACTTGTGTTAGTGTTGAAAAACCACTTTTCGCACTTGTGTTGGTGCAGGAATCCACTTTTGCACTTGTATTAGTGTGGAAAAAACACTTTTCGCACTTGTGTTAGTGTTGAAAAACCACTTTTCGCACTTGTGTTAGTGTTGAAAAACCACTTTTCGCACTTGTGTTAGTGTTGATAAACCACTTTTCGCACTTGTGTTAGTGTTGAAAAACCACTTTTCGCACTTGTGTTGGTGAAGGAAACCACTTTTGCACTTGTATTAGTGTGGAAAAAACACTTTTCGCACTTGTGTTAGTGTTGAAAAACCACTTTTCGCACTTGTGTTAGTGTTGAAAAACCACTTTTCGCACTTGTGTTGGTGCAGGAAACCACTTTTGCACTTGTATTAGTGTGGAAAAAACATTTTTTGCACTTGTGTTAGTGTTGAAAAACCACTTTTCGCACTTGTGTTAGTGTTGAAAAACCACTTTTCGCACTTGTGTTGGTGCAGGAAACCACATTTGCACTTGTATTAGTGTGGAAAAACCACTTTTCGCACTTGTGTTAGTGTTGATAAACCACTTTTCGCACTTGTGTTAGTGTTGAAAAACCACTTTTCGCACTTGTGTTAGTGTTGAAAAACCACTTTTCGCACTTGTGTTGGTGCAGGAAACCACTTTTGCACTTGTATTAGTGTGGAAAAAACACTTTTTGCACTTGTGATAGTGTTGAAAAACGACTTTTCGCACTTGTGTTAGTGTTGAAAAACAACTTTTCGCACTTGTGTTAGTGTTGAAAAACCACTTTTCGCACTTGTGTTGGTGCAGGAAACTACTTTTGCACTTGTATTAGTGTGGAAAAAACACTTTTCGCACTTGTGTTAGTGTTGAAAAACCACTTTTCGCACTTGTGTTAGTGTTGAAAAACAACTTTTCGCACTTGTGTTAGTGTTGAAAAACCACTTTTCGCACTTGTGTTGGTGCAGGAAACTACTTTTGCACTTGTATTAGTGTGGAAAAAACACTTTTCGCACTTGTGTTAGTGTTGAAAAACCACTTTTCGCACTTGTGTTAGTGTTGAAAAACCACTTTTCGCACTTGTGTTAGTGTTGAAAAACAAACTTTTCGCACTTGTGTTGGTGCAGGAAACCACTTTTGCACTTGTATTAGTGTGGAAAAAACACTTTTTGCACTTGTGATAGTGTTGAAAAACGACTTTTCGCACTTGTGTTAGTGTTGAAAAACAACTTTTCGCACTTGTGTTAGTGTTGAAAAACCACTTTTCACACTTGTGTTGGTGCAGGAAACCACTTTTGCACTTGTATTAGTGTGGAAAAAACACTTTTCGCACTTGTGTTATGTTGATAAACCACTTTTCGCACTTGTGTTAGTGTTGAAAAACCACTTTTCGCACTTGTGTTGGTGCAGGAAACCACTTTTGCACTTGTATTAGTGTGGAAAAAACACTTTTTGCACTTGTGATAGTGTTGAAAAACGACTTTTCGCACTTGTGTTAGTGTTGAAAAACAACATTTCGCACTTGTGTTAGTGTTGAAAAACCACTTTTCGCACTTGTGTTGGTGCAGGAAACTACTTTTGCACTTGTATTAGTGTGGAAAAAACACTTTTCGCACTTGTGTTAGTGTTGAAAAACCACTTTTCGCACTTGTGTTAGTGTTGAAAAACAACTTTTCGCACTTGTGTTAGTGTTGAAAAACTACTTTTCGCACTTGTGTTGGTGCAGGAAACTACTTTTGCACTTGTATTAGTGTGGAAAAAACACTTTTCGCACTTGTGTTAGTGTTGAAAAACCACTTTTCGCACTTGTGTTAGTGTTGAAAAACCACTTTTCGCACTTGTGTTAGTGTTGAAAAACAAACTTTTCGCACTTGTGTTGGTGCAGGAAACCACTTTTGCACTTGTATTAGTGTGGAAAAAACACTTTTTGCACTTGTGATAGTGTTGAAAAACGACTTTTCGCACTTGTGTTAGTGTTGAAAAACAACTTTTCGCACTTGTGTTAGTGTTGAAAAACCACTTTTCACACTTGTGTTGGTGCAGGAAACCACTTTTGCACTTGTATTAGTGTGGAAAAAACACTTTTCGCACTTGTGTTATGTTGATAAACCACTTTTCGCACTTGTGTTAGTGTTGAAAAACCACTTTTCGCACTTGTGTTGGTGAAGGAAACCACTTTTGCACTTGTATTAGTGTTGAAAAACCACTTTTCGCACTTGTGTTAGTGTTGAAAAACCACTTTTCGCACTTGTGTTAGTGTTGAAAAACCACTTTTCGCACTTGTGTTGGTGCAGGAAACCACTTTTGCACTTGTATTAGTGTGGAAAAAATACTTTTTGCACTTGTGATAGTGTTGAAAAACGACTTTTCGCACTTGTGTTAGTGTTGAAAAACAACTTTTCGCACTTGTGTTAGTGTTGAAAAACCACTTTTCGCACTTGTGTTGGTGCAGGAAACTACTTTTGCACTTGTATTAGTGTGGAAAAAACACTTTTCGCCCTTGTGTTAGTGTTGAAAAACCACTTTTCGCACTTGCGTTAGTGTTGAAAAACCACTTTTCGCACTTGTGTTAGTGTTGAAAAACCACTTTTTGCACTTGTGTTAGTGTTGAAAAACCACTTTTCGCACTTGTGTTAGTGTTGAAAAACCACTTTTCGCACTTGTGTTAGTGTTGAAAAACCACTTTTCGCACTTGTGTTAGTGTTGAAAAACCACTTTTCGCACTTGTGTTAGTGTTGAAAAACCACTTTTCGCACTTGTGTTGGTGCAGGAAACCACTTTTGCACTTGTATTAGTGTGGAAAAAACACTTTTCGCACTTGTGTTAGTGTTGAAAAACCACTTTTCGCACTTGTGTTAGTGTTGAGAATCCACTTTTTGCACTTGTGTTGGTGCAGGAAACCACTTTTGCACTTGTATTAATGTGGAAAAAACACTTTTCGCACTTGTGTTCGTGTTGAAAAACCACTTTTCGCACTTGTGTTAGTGTTGAAAAACAACATTTCGCACTTGTGTTAGTGTTGAAAACCACTTTTCGCACTTGTGTTAGTGTTGAAAAACCACTTTTCGCACTTGTGTTAGTGTTGAAAAACCACTTTTTGCACTTGTGTTAGTGTTGAAAAACCACTTTTCGCACTTGTGTTAGTGTTGAAAAACCACTTTTCGCACTTGTGTTAGTGTTGAAAAACCACTTTTCGCACTTGTGTTGGTGCAGGAAACCACTTTTGCACTTGTATTAGTGTGGAAAAAACACTTTTCGCACTTGTGTTAGTGTTGAAAAACCACTTTTCGCACTTGTGTTAGTGTTGAAAAACCACTTTTCGCACTTGTGTTGGTGCAGGAAACCACTTTTGCACTTGTATTAGTGTGGAAAAAACACTTTTCGCACTTGTGATAGTGTTGAAAAACCACTTTTCGCACTTGTGTTAGTGTTGAAAAACAACTTTTCGCACTTGTGTTAGTGTTGAAAAACCACTTTTCGCACTTGTGTTGGTGCAGGAAACCACTTTTGCACTTGTATTAGTGGTGTAAAAAACACTTTTCGCACTTGTGTTAGTGTTGAAAAACCACTTTTCGCACTTGTGTTAGTGTTGAAAAACCACTTTTCGCACTTGTGTTAGTGTTGAAAAACCACTTTTCGCACTTGTGTTAGTGTTGAAAACCACTTTGCGCACTTGTGTTGGTGCAGGAAACCACTTTTGCACTTGTATTAGTGTGGAAAAAACACTTTTCGCACTTGTGTTAGTGTTGAAAAACCACTTTTCGCACTTGTGTTAGTGTTGAAAAACGACTTTTCGCACTTGTGTTAGTGTTGAAAAAACCACTTTTTGCACTTGTGTTAGTGTTGAAAAACCACTTTTCGCACTTGTGTTAGTGTTGAAAAACCACTTTTCGCACTTGTGTTAGTGTTGAAAAACCACTTTTCGCACATGTGTTGGTGCAGGAAACCACTTTTGCACTTGTATTAGTGTGGAAAAAACACTTTTCGCACTTGTGTTAGTGTTGAAAAACCACTTTTCGCACTTGTATGTGTTGAAAAACCACTTTTCGCACTTGTGTTAGTGTTGAAAAATCACTTTTCGCACTTGTGTTGGTGCAGGAAACCACTTTTGCACTTGTATTAGTGTGGAAAAAACACTTTTCGCACTTGTGTTAGTGTTGAAAAACCACTTTTCGCACTTGTGTTAGTGTTGAAAAACCACTTTTCGCACTTGTGTTAGTGTTGATAAACCACTTTTCGCACTTGTGTTAGTGTTGGAAAACCACTTTTCGCACTTGTGTTCGTGAAGGAAACCACTTTTGCACTTGTATTAGTGTGGAAAAAACACTTTTCGCACTTGTGTTAGTGTTGAAAAACCACTTTTCGCACTTGTGTTAGTGTTGAAAAACCACTTTTCGCACTTGTGTTGGTGCAGGAAACCACTTTTGCACTTGTATTAGTGTGGAAAAAACACTTTTCGCACTTGTGTTAGTGTTGAAAAACCACTTTTCGCACTTGTGTTAGTGTTGAAAAACCACTTTTCGCACTTGTGTTAGTGTTGATAAACCACTTTTCGCACTTGTGTTAGTGTTGAAAAACCACTTTTCGCACTTGTGTTGGTGAAGGAAACCACTTTTGCACTTGTATTAGTGTGGAAAAAACACTTTTCGCACTTGTGTTAGTGTTGAAAAACCACTTTTCGCACTTGTGTTAGTGTTGAAAAACCACTTTTCGCACTTGTGTTAGTGTTGAAAAACCACTTTTCGCACTTGTGTTGGTGCAGGAAACCACTTTTGCACTTGTATTAGTGTGGAAAAAACACTTTTCGCACTTGTGTTAGTGTTGAAAAACCACTTTTCGCACTTGTGTTAGTGTTGAAAAACGACTTTTCGCACTTGTGTTAGTGTTGAAAAAACACTTTTTGCACTTGTGTTAGTGTTGAAAAACCACTTTTCGCACTTGTGTTAGTGTTGAAAAACCACTTTTCGCACTTGTGTTAGTGTTGAAAAACCACTTTTCGCACTTGTGTTAGTGTTGAAAAACCACTTTTCGCACTTGTGTTGGTGCAGGAAACCACTTTTGCACTTGTATTAGTGTGGAAAAAACACTATTCGCACTGGTGTTAGTGTTGAAAAACCACTTTTCGCACTTGTGTGTGTTGAAAAACCACTTTTCGCACTTGTGTTAGTGTTGAAAAACCACTTTTCGCACTTGTGTTGGTGCAGGAAACCACTTTTGCACTTGTATTAGTGTGGAAAAAACACTTTTCGCACTTGTGTTAGTGTTGAAAAACCACTTTTCGCACTTGTGTTAGTGTTGAAAAACCACTTTTCGCACTTGTGTTAGTGTTGATAAACCACTTTTCGCACTTGTGTTGGTGAAGGAAACCACTTTTGCACTTGTATTAGTGTGGAAAAAACACTTTTCGCACTTGTGTTAGTGTTGAAAAACCACTTTTCGCACTTGTGTTAGTGTTGATAAACCACTTTTCACACTTGTGTTGGTGAAGGAAACCACTTTTGCACTTGTATTAGTGTGGAAAAAACACTTTTCGCACTTGTGTTAGTGTTGAAAAACCACTTTTTGCACTTGTGTTAGTGTTGAAAAACCACTTTTCGCACTTGTGTTAGTGTTGAAAAACCACTTTTCGCACTTGTGTTAGTGTTGAAAAACCACTTTTCGCACTTGTGTTGGTGCAGGAAACCAATTTTGCACTTGTATTAGTGTGGAAAAAACACTTTTCGCACTTGTGTTAGTGTTGAAAAACCACTTTTTGCGCTTGTGTTAGTGTTGAAAAACCACTTTTCGCACTTGTGTTAGTGTTGAAAAACCACTTTTCGCACTTGTGTTGGTGCAGGAAACCACTTTTGCACTTGTATTAGTGTGGAAAAAACACTTTTCGCACTTGTGTTAGTGTTGAAAAACCACTTTTCGCGCTTGTGTTAGTGTTGAGAATCCACTTTTTGCACTTGTGTTGGTGCAGGAAACCACTTTTGCACTTGTATTAGTGTGGAAAAAACACTTTTCGCACTTGTGTTCGTGTTGAAAAACCACTTTTCGCACTTGTGTTAGTGTTGAAAAACAACTTTTCGCACTTGTGTTAGTGTTGAAAAACCACTTTTCACACTTGTGTTGGTGCAGGAAACCACTTTTGCACTTGTATTAGTGTGGAAAAAACACTTTTCGCACTTGTGTTATGTTGATAAACCACTTTTCGCACTTGTGTTAGTGTTGAAAAACCACTTTTCGCACTTGTGTTGGTGAAGGAAACCACTTTTGCACTTGTATTAGTGTGGAAAAAACACTTTTCGCACTTGTGTTAGTGTTGAAAAACCACTTTTCGCACTTGTGTTAGTGTTGAAAATCCACTTTTCGCACTTGTGTTGGTGCAGGAAACCACTTTTGCACTTGTATTAGTGTGGAAAAAACATTTTTTGCACTTGTGTTAGTGTTGAAAAACCACTTTTCGCACTTGTGTTAGTGGTGAAAAACCACTTTTCGCACTTGTGTTGGTGCAGGAAACCACTATTGCACTTGTATTAGTGTGGAAAAAATACTTTTTGCACTTGTGATAGTGTTGAAAAACGACTTTTCGCACTTGTGTTAGTGTTGAAAAACAACTTTTCGCACTTGTGTTAGTGTTGAAAAACCACTTTTCGCACTTGTGTTGGTGCAGGAAACTACTTTTGCACTTGTATTAGTGTGGAAAAAACACTTTTCGCCCTTGTGTTAGTGTGGAAAAACCACTTTTCGCACTTCTGTTAGTGTTGAAAAACCACTTTTCGCACTTGTGTTAGTGTTGAAAAACCACTTTTTGCACTTGTGTTAGTGTTGAAAAACCACTTTTCGCACTTGTGTTAGTGTTGAAAAACCACTTTTCGCACTTGTGTTAGTGTTGAAAAACCACTTTTCGCACTTGTGTTGGTGCAGGAAACCACTTTTGCACTTGTATTAGTGTGGAAAAAACACTTTTCGCACTTGTGTTAGTGTTGAAAAACGACTTTTCGCACTTGTGTTGGTGCAGGAAACCACTTTTGCACTTGTATTAGTGTGGAAAAAACACTTTTCGCACTTGTGATAGTGTTGAAAAACCACTTTTCGCACTTGTGTTAGTGTTGAAAAACAACTTTTCGCACTTGTGTTAGTGTTGAAAAACCACTTTTCGCACTTGTGTTGGTGCAGGAAACCACTTTTGCACTTGTATTAGTGTGGAAAAAACACTTTTCGCACTTGTGTTAGTGTTGAAAAACCACTTTTCGCACTTGTGTTAGTGTTGAAAAACCACTTTTCGCACTTGTGTTAGTGTTGAAAAACCACTTTTCGCACTTGTGTTAGTGTTGAAAAACCACTTTGCGCACTTGTGTTGGTGCAGGAAACCACTTTTGCACTTGTATTAGTGTGGAAAAAACACTTTTCGCACTTGTGTTAGTGTTGAAAAACCACTTTTCGCACTTGTGTTAGTGTTGAAAAACGACTTTTCGCACTTGTGTTAGTGTTGAAAAACCACTTTTTGCACTTGTGTTAGTGTTGAAAAACCACTTTTCGCACTTGTGTTAGTGTTGAAAAACCACTTTTCGCACTTGTGTTAGTGTTGAAAAACCACTTTTCGCACTTGTGTTAGTGTTGAAAAACCACTTTTCGCACATGTGTTGGTGCAGGAAACCACTTTTGCACTTGTATTAGTGTGGAAAAAACACTTTTCGCACTTGTGTTAGTGTTGAAAAACCACTTTTCGCACTTGTGTGTGTTGAAAAACCACTTTTCGCACTTGTGTTAGTGTTGAAAAATCACTTTTCGCACTTGTGTTGGTGCAGGAAACCACTTTTGCACTTGTATTAGTGTGGAAAAAACACTTTTCGCACTTGTGTTAGTGTTGAAAAACCACTTTTCGCACTTGTGTTAGTGTTGAAAAACCACTTTTCGCACTTGTGTTAGTGTTGATAAACCACTTTTCGCACTTGTGTTAGTGTTGGAAAACCACTTTTCGCACTTGTGTTCGTGAAGGAAACCACTTTTGCACTTGTATTAGTGTGGAAAAAACACTTTTCGCACTTGTGTTAGTGTTGAAAAACCACTTTTCGCACTTGTGTTAGTGTTGAAAAACCACTTTTCGCACTTGTGTTGGTGCAGGAAACCACTTTTGCACTTGTATTAGTGTGGAAAAAACACTTTTCGCACTTGTGTTAGTGTTGAAAAACCACTTTTCGCACTTGTGTTAGTGTTGAAAAACCACTTTTCGCACTTGTGTTAGTGTTGATAAACCACTTTTCGCACTTGTGTTAGTGTTGAAAAACCACTTTTCGCACTTGTGTTGGTGAAGGAAACCACTTTTGCACTTGTATTAGTGTGGAAAAAACACTTTTCGCACTTGTGTTAGTGTTGAAAAACCACTTTTCGCACTTGTGTTAGTGTTGAAAAACCACTTTTCGCACTTGTGTTGGTGCAGGAAACCACTTTTGCACTTGTATTAGTGTGGAAAAAACATTTTTTGCACTTGTGTTAGTGTTGAAAAACCACTTTTCGCACTTGTGTTAGTGTTGAAAAACCACTTTTCGCACTTGTGTTGGTGCAGGAAACCACATTTGCACTTGTATTAGTGTGGAAAAACCACTTTTCGCACTTGTGTTAGTGTTGATAAACCACTTTTCGCACTTGTGTTAGTGTTGAAAAACCACTTTTCGCACTTGTGTTAGTGTTGAAAAACCACTTTTCGCACTTGTGTTGGTGCAGGAAACCACTTTTGCACTTGTATTATTGTGGAAAAAACACTTTTTGCACTTGTGATAGTGTTGAAAAACGACTTTTCGCACTTGTGTTAGTGTTGAAAAACAACTTTTCGCACTTGTGTTAGTGTTGAAAAACCACTTTTCGCACTTGTGTTGGTGCAGGAAACTACTTTTGCACTTGTATTAGTGTGGAAAAAACACTTTTCGCACTTGTGTTAGTGTTGAAAAACCACTTTTCGCACTTGTGTTAGTGTTGAAAAACAACTTTTCGCACTTGTGTTAGTGTTGAAAAACCACTTTTCGCACTTGTGTTGGTGCAGGAAACTACTTTTGCACTTGTATTAGTGTGGAAAAAACACTTTTCGCACTTGTGTTAGTGTTGAAAAACCACTTTTCGCACTTGTGTTAGTGTTGAAAAACCACTTTTCGCACTTGTGTTAGTGTTGAAAAACAAACTTTTCACACTTGTGTTGGTGCAGGAAACCACTTTTGCACTTGTATTAGTGTGGAAAAAACACTTTTTGCACTTGTGATAGTGTTGAAAAACGACTTTTCGCACTTGTGTTAGTGTTGAAAAACAACTTTTCGCACTTGTGTTAGTGTTGAAAAACCACTTTTCACACTTGTGTTGGTGCAGGAAACCACTTTTGCACTTGTATTAGTGTGGAAAAAACACTTTTCGCACTTGTGTTATGTTGATAAACCACTTTTCGCACTTGTGTTAGTGTTGAAAAACCACTTTTCGCACTTGTGTTGGTGCAGGAAACCACTTTTGCACTTGTATTAGTGTGGAAAAAACACTTTTTGCACTTGTGATAGTGTTGAAAAACGACTTTTCGCACTTGTGTTAGTGTTGAAAAACAACTTTTCGCACTTGTGTTAGTGTTGAAAAACCACTTTTCGCACTTGTGTTGGTGCAGGAAACTACTTTTGCACTTGTATTAGTGTGGAAAAAACACTTTTCGCACTTGTGTTAGTGTTGAAAAACCACTTTTCGCACTTGTGTTAGTGTTGAAAAACAACTTTTCGCACTTGTGTTAGTGTTGAAAAACCACTTTTCGCACTTGTGTTGGTGCAGGAAACTACTTTTGCACTTGTATTAGTGTGGAAAAAACACTTTTCGCACTTGTGTTAGTGTTGAAAAACCACTTTTCGCACTTGTGTTAGTGTTGAAAAACCACTTTTCGCACTTGTGTTAGTGTTGAAAAACAAACTTTTCGCACTTGTGTTGGTGCAGGAAACCACTTTTGCACTTGTATTAGTGTGGAAAAAACACTTTTTGCACTTGTGATAGTGTTGAAAAACGACTTTTCGCACTTGTGTTAGTGTTGAAAAACAACTTTTCGCACTTGTGTTAGTGTTGAAAAACCACTTTTCACACTTGTGTTGGTGCAGGAAACCACTTTTGCACTTGTATTAGTGTGGAAAAAACACTTTTCGCACTTGTGTTATGTTGATAAACCACTTTTCGCACTTGTGTTAGTGTTGAAAAACCACTTTTCGCACTTGTGTTGGTGAAGGAAACCACTTTTGCACTTGTATTAGTGTTGAAAAACCACTTTTCGCACTTGTGTTAGTGTTGAAAAACCACTTTTCGCACTTGTGTTGGTGCAGGAAACCACTTTTGCACTTGTATTAGTGTGGAAAAAATACTTTTTGCACTTGTGATAGTGTTGAAAAACGACTTTTCGCACTTGTGTTAGTGTTGAAAAACAACTTTTCGCACTTGTGTTAGTGTTGAAAAACCACTTTTCGCACTTGTGTTGGTGCAGGAAACTACTTTTGCACTTGTATTAGTGTGGAAAAAACACTTTTCGCCCTTGTGTTAGTGTTGAAAAACCACTTTTCGCACTTGTGTTAGTGTTGAAAAACCACTTTTCGCACTTGTGTTAGTGTTGAAAAACCACTTTTTGCACTTGTGTTAGTGTTGAAAAACCACTTTTCGCACTTGTGTTAGTGTTGAAAAACCACTTTTCGCACTTGTGTTAGTGTTGAAAAACCACTTTTCGCACTTGTGTTGGTGCAGGAAACCACTTTTGCACTTGTATTAGTGTGGAAAAACCACTTTTCGCACTTCTGTTAGTGTTGAAAAACCACTTTTCGCACTTGTGTTAGTGTTGAAAAACCACTTTTTGCACTTGTGTTAGTGTTGAAAAACCACTTTTCGCACTTGTGTTAGTGTTGAAAAACCACTTTTCGCACTTGTGTTAGTGTTGAAAAACCACTTTTCGCACTTGTGTTGGTGCAGGAAACCACTTTTGCACTTGTATTAGTGTGGAAAAAACACTTTTCGCACTTGTGTTAGTGTTGAAAAACGACTTTTCGCACTTGTGTTGGTGCAGGAAACCACTTTTGCACTTGTATTAGTGTGGAAAAAACACTTTTCGCACTTGTGATAGTGTTGAAAAACCACTTTTCGCACTTGTGTTAGTGTTGAAAAACAACTTTTCGCACTTGTGTTAGTGTTGAAAAACCACTTTTCGCACTTGTGTTGGTGCAGGAAACCACTTTTGCACTTGTATTAGTGTGGAAAAAACACTTTTCGCACTTGTGTTAGTGTTGAAAAACCACTTTTCGCACTTGTGTTAGTGTTGAAAAACCACTTTTCGCACTTGTGTTAGTGTTGAAAAACCACTTTTCGCACTTGTGTTAGTGTTGAAAAACCACTTTGCGCACTTGTGTTGGTGCAGGAAACCACTTTTGCACTTGTATTAGTGTGGAAAAAACACTTTTCGCACTTGTGTTAGTGTTGAAAAACCACTTTTCGCACTTGTGTTACTGTTGAAAAACGACTTTTCGCACTTGTGTTAGTGTTGAAAAACCACTTTTTGCACTTGTGTTAGTGTTGAAAAACCACTTTTCGCACTTGTGTTAGTGTTGAAAAACCACTTTTCGCACTTGTGTTAGTGTTGAAAAACCACTTTTCGCACTTGTGTTAGTGTTGAAAAACCACTTTTCGCACATGTGTTGGTGCAGGAAACCACTTTTGCACTTGTATTAGTGTGGAAAAAACACTTTTCGCACTTGTGTTAGTGTTGAAAAACCACTTTTCGCACTTGTGTGTGTTGAAAAACCACTTTTCGCACTTGTGTTAGTGTTGAAAAATCACTTTTCGCACTTGTGTTGGTGCAGGAAACCACTTTTGCACTTGTATTAGTGTGGAAAAAACACTTTTCGCACTTGTGTTAGTGTTGAAAAACCACTTTTCGCACTTGTGTTAGTGTTGAAAAACCACTTTTCGCACTTGTGTTAGTGTTGATAAACCACTTTTCGCACTTGTGTTAGTGTTGGAAAACCACTTTTCCCACTTGTGTTCGTGAAGGAAACCACTTTTGCACTTGTATTAGTGTGGAAAAAACACTTTTTGCACTTGTGTTAGTGTTGAAAAACCACTTTTCGCACTTGTGTTAGTGTTGAAAAACCACTTTTCGCACTTGTGTTGGTGCAGGAATCCACTTTTGCACTTGTATTAGTGTGGAAAAAACACTTTTCGCACTTGTGTTAGTGTTGAAAAACCACTTTTCGCACTTGTGTTAGTGTTGAAAAACCACTTTTCGCACTTGTGTTAGTGTTGATAAACCACTTTTCGCACTTGTGTTAGTGTTGAAAAACCACTTTTCGCACTTGTGTTGGTGAAGGAAACCACTTTTGCACTTGTATTAGTGTGGAAAAAACACTTTTCGCACTTGTGTTAGTGTTGAAAAACCACTTTTCGCACTTGTGTTAGTGTTGAAAAACCACTTTTCGCACTTGTGTTGGTGCAGGAAACCACTTTTGCACTTGTATTAGTGTGGAAAAAACATTTTTTGCACTTGTGTTAGTGTTGAAAAACCACTTTTCGCACTTGTGTTAGTGTTGAAAAACCACTTTTCGCACTTGTGTTGGTGCAGGAAACCACATTTGCACTTGTATTAGTGTGGAAAAACCACTTTTCGCACTTGTGTTAGTGTTGATAAACCACTTTTCGCACTTGTGTTAGTGTTGAAAAACCACTTTTCGCACTTGTGTTAGTGTTGAAAAACCACTTTTCGCACTTGTGTTGGTGCAGGAAACCACTTTTGCACTTGTATTAGTGTGGAAAAAACACTTTTTGCACTTGTGATAGTGTTGAAAAACGACTTTTCGCACTTGTGTTAGTGTTGAAAAACAACTTTTCGCACTTGTGTTAGTGTTGAAAAACCACTTTTCGCACTTGTGTTGGTGCAGGAAACTACTTTTGCACTTGTATTAGTGTGGAAAAAACACTTTTCGCACTTGTGTTAGTGTTGAAAAACCACTTTTCTCACTTGTGTTAGTGTTGAAAAACAACTTTTCGCACTTGTGTTAGTGTTGAAAAACCACTTTTCGCACTTGTGTTGGTGCAGGAAACTACTTTTGCACTTGTATTAGTGTGGAAAAAACACTTTTCGCACTTGTGTTAGTGTTGAAAAACCACTTTTCGCACTTGTGTTAGTGTTGAAAAACCACTTTTCGCACTTGTGTTAGTGTTGAAAAACAAACTTTTCGCACTTGTGTTGGTGCAGGAAACCACTTTTGCACTTGTATTAGTGTGGAAAAAACACTTTTTGCACTTGTGATAGTGTTGAAAAACGACTTTTCGCACTTGTGTTAGTGTTGAAAAACAACTTTTCGCACTTGTGTTAGTGTTGAAAAACCACTTTTCACACTTGTGTTGGTGCAGGAAACCACTTTTGCACTTGTATTAGTGTGGAAAAAACACTTTTCGCACTTGTGTTATGTTGATAAACCACTTTTCGCACTTGTGTTAGTGTTGAAAAACCACTTTTCGCACTTGTGTTGGTGCAGGAAACCACTTTTGCACTTGTATTAGTGTGGAAAAAACACTTTTTGCACTTGTGATAGTGTTGAAAAACGACTTTTCGCACTTGTGTTAGTGTTGAAAAACAACTTTTCGCACTTGTGTTAGTGTTGAAAAACCACTTTTCGCACTTGTGTTGGTGCAGGAAACTACTTTTGCACTTGTATTAGTGTGGAAAAAACACTTTTCGCACTTGTGTTAGTGTTGAAAAACCACTTTTCGCACTTGTGTTAGTGTTGAAAAACAACTTTTCGCACTTGTGTTAGTGTTGAAAAACTACTTTTCGCACTTGTGTTGGTGCAGGAAACTACTTTTGCACTTGTATTAGTGTGGAAAAAACACTTTTCGCACTTGTGTTAGTGTTGAAAAACCACTTTTCGCACTTGTGTTAGTGTTGAAAAACCACTTTTCGCACTTGTGTTAGTGTTGAAAAACAAACTTTTCGCACTTGTGTTGGTGCAGGAAACCACTTTTGCACTTGTATTAGTGTGGAAAAAACACTTTTTGCACTTGTGATAGTGTTGAAAAACGACTTTTCGCACTTGTGTTAGTGTTGAAAAACAACTTTTCGCACTTGTGTTAGTGTTGAAAAACCACTTTTCACACTTGTGTTGGTGCAGGAAACCACTTTTGCACTTGTATTAGTGTGGAAAAAACACTTTTCGCACTTGTGTTATGTTGATAAACCACTTTTCGCACTTGTGTTAGTGTTGAAAAACCACTTTTCGCACTTGTGTTGGTGAAGGAAACCACTTTTGCACTTGTATTAGTGTTGAAAAACCACTTTTCGCACTTGTGTTAGTGTTGAAAAACCACTTTTCGCACTTGTGTTAGTGTTGAAAAACCACTTTTCGCACTTGTGTTGGTGCAGGAAACCACTTTTGCACTTGTATTAGTGTGGAAAAAATACTTTTTGCACTTGTGATAGTGTTGAAAAACGACTTTTCGCACTTGTGTTAGTGTTGAAAAACAACTTTTCGCACTTGTGTTAGTGTTGAAAAACCACTTTTCGCACTTGTGTTGGTGCAGGAAACTACTTTTGCACTTGTATTAGTGTGGAAAAAACACTTTTCGCCCTTGTGTTAGTGTTGAAAAACCACTTTTCGCACTTGTGTTAGTGTTGAAAAACCACTTTTCGCACTTGTGTTAGTGTTGAAAAACCACTTTTTGCACTTGTGTTAGTGTTGAAAAACCACTTTTCGCACTTGTGTTAGTGTTGAAAAACCACTTTTCGCACTTGTGTTAGTGTTGAAAAACCACTTTTCGCACTTGTGTTGGTGCAGGAAACCACTTTTGCACTTGTATTAGTGTGGAAAAAACACTTTTCGCACTTGTGTTAGTGTTGAAAAACCACTTTTCGCACTTGTGTTGGTGCAGGAAACCACTTTTGCACTTGTATTAGTGTGGAAAAAACACTTTTCGCACTTGTGATAGTGTTGAAAAACCACTTTTCGCACTTGTGTTAGTGTTGAAAAACAACTTTTCGCACTTGTGTTAGTGTTGAAAAACCACTTTTCGCACTTGTGTTGGTGCAGGAAACCACTTTTGCACTTGTATTAGTGTGGAAAAAACACTTTTCGCACTTGTGTTAGTGTTGAAAAACCACTTTTCGCACTTGTGTTAGTGTTGAAAAACCACTTTTCGCACTTGTGTTAGTGTTGAAAAACCACTTTTCGCACTTGTGTTAGTGTTGAAAAACCACTTTGCGCACTTGTGTTGGTGCAGGAAACCACTTTTGCACTTGTATTAGTGTGGAAAAAACACTTTTCGCACTTGTGTTAGTGTTGAAAAACCACTTTTCGCACTTGTGTTAGTGTTGAAAAACGACTTTTCGCACTTGTGTTAGTGTTGAAAAACCACTTTTTGCACTTGTGTTAGTGTTGAAAAACCACTTTTCGCACTTGTGTTGGTGCAGGAAACCACTTTTGCACTTGTATTAGTGTGGAAAAAACATTTTTTGCACTTGTGTTAGTGTTGAAAAACCACTTTTCGCACTTGTGTTAGTGTTGAAAAACCACTTTTCGCACTTGTGTTGGTGCAGGAAACCACTTTTGCACTTGTATTAGTGTGGAAAAACCACTTTTCGCACTTGTGTTAGTGTTGATAAACCACTTTTCGCACTTGTGTTAGTGTTGAAAAACCACTTTTCGCACTTGTGTTAGTGTTGAAAAACCACTTTTCGCATTTGTGTTGGTGCAGGAAACCACTTTTGCACTTGTATTAGTGTGGAAAAAACACTTTTTGCACTTGTGATAGTGTTGAAAAACGACTTTTCGCACTTGTGTTAGTGTTGAAAAACAACTTTTCGCACTTGTGTTAGTGTTGAAAAACCACTTTTCGCACTTGTGTTGGTGCAGGAAACTACTTTTGCACTTGTATTAGTGTGGAAAAAACACTTTTCGCACTTGTGTTAGTGTTGAAAAACCACTTTTCGCACTTGTGTTAGTGTTGAAAAACAACTTTTCGCACTTGTGTTAGTGTTGAAAAACCACTTTTCGCACTTGTGTTGGTGCAGGAAACTACTTTTGCACTTGTATTAGTGTGGAAAAAACACTTTTCGCACTTGTGTTAGTGTTGAAAAACCACTTTTCGCACTTGTGTTAGTGTTGAAAAACCACTTTTCGCACTTGTGTTAGTGTTGAAAAACAAACTTTTCGCACTTGTGTTGGTGCAGGAAACCACTTTTGCACTTGTATTAGTGTGGAAAAAACACTTTTTGCACTTGTGATAGTGTTGAAAAACGACTTTTCGCACTTGTGTTAGTGTTGAAAAACAACTTTTCGCACTTGTGTTAGTGTTGAAAAACCACTTTTCGCACTTGTGTTGGTGCAGGAAACTACTTTTGCACTTGTATTAGTGTGGAAAAAACACTTTTCGCACTTGTGTTAGTGTTGAAAAACCACTTTTCGCACTTGTGTTAGTGTTGAAAAACGACTTTTCGCACTTGTGTTAGTGTTGAAAAACAACTTTTCGCACTTGTGTTAGTGTTGAAAAACCACTTTTCGCACTTGTGTTGGTGCAGGAAACTACTTTTGCACTTGTATTAGTGTGGAAAAAACACTTTTCGCACTTGTGTTAGTGTTGAAAAACCACTTTTCGCACTTGTGTTAGTGTTGAAAAACCACTTTTCGCACTTGTGTTGGTGCAGGAAACTACTTTTGCACTTGTATTAGTGTGGAAAAACCACTTTTCGCACTTGTGTTAGTGTTGAAAAACCACTTTTCGCACTTGTGTTTGTGGTGAAAAACCACTTTTCGCACTTGTGTTGGTGCAGGAAACCACTTTTGCACTTGTATTAGTGTGGAAAAACCACTTTTCGCACTTGTGTTAGTGTTGAAAAACCACTTTTCGCACTTGTGTTAGTGTTGAAAAACCACTTTTCGCACTTGTGTTGGTGCAGGAAACCACTTTTGCACTTGTATTAGTGTGGAAAAAATACTTTTTGCACTTGTGATAGTGTTGAAAAACCACTTTTCGCACTTGTGTTGGTGCAGGAAACTACTTTTGCACTTGTATTAGTGTGGAAAAAACACTTTTCGCACTTGTGTTAGTGTTGAAAAACCACTTTTCGCACTTGTGTTAGTGTTGAAAAACCACTTTTCGCACTTGTGTTAGTGTTGAAAAACAAACTTTTCGCACTTGTGTTGGTGCAGGAAACCACTTTTGCACTTGTATTAGTGTGGAAAAAACACTTTTTGCACTTGTGATAGTGTTGAAAAACGACTTTTCGCACTTGTGTTAGTGTTGAAAAACAACTTTTCGCACTTGTGTTAGTGTTGAAAAACCACTTTTCGCACTTGTGTTGGTGCAGGAAACCACTTTTGCACTTGTATTAGTGTGGAAAAAACACTTTTCGCACTTGTGTTATGTTGATAAACCACTTTTCGCACTTGTGTTAGTGTTGAAAAACCACTTTTCGCACTTGTGTTGGTGCAGGAAACCACTTTTGCACTTGTATTAGTGTGGAAAAAACACTTTTCGCACTTGTGTTATGTTGATAAACCACTTTTCGCACTTGTGTTAGTGTTGAAAAACCACTTTTCGCACTTGTGTTGGTGCAGGAAACCACTTTTGCACTTGTATTAGTGTGGAAAAAACACTTTTTGCACTTGTGATAGTGTTGAAAAACGACTTTTCGCACTTGTGTTAGTGTTGAAAAACAACTTTTCGCACTTGTGTTAGTGTTGAAAAACCACTTTTCGCACTTGTGTTGGTGCAGGAAACTACTTTTGCACTTGTATTAGTGTGGAAAAAACACTTTTCGCACTTGTGTTAGTGTTGAAAAACCACTTTTCGCACTTGTGTTAGTGTTGAAAAACAACTTTTCGCACTTGTGTTAGTGTTGAAAAACCACTTTTCGCACTTGTGTTGGTGCAGGAAACTACTTTTGCACTTGTATTAGTGTGGAAAAAACACTTTTCGCACTTGTGTTAGTGTTGAAAAACCACTTTTCGCACTTGTGTTAGTGTTGAAAAACCACTTTTCGCACTTGTGTTAGTGTTGAAAAACAATCTTTTCGCACTTGTGTTGGTGCAGGAAACCACTTATGCACTTGTATTAGTGTGGAAAAAACACTTTTTGCACTTGTGATAGTGTTGAAAAACGACTTTTCGCACTTGTGTTAGTGTTGAAAAACAACTTTTCGCACTTGTGTTAGTGTTGAAAAACCACTTTTCACACTTGTGTTGGTGCAGGAAACCACTTTTGCACTTGTATTAGTGTGGAAAAAACACTTTTCGCACTTGTGTTATGTTGATAAACCACTTTTCGCACTTGTGTTAGTGTTGAAAAACCACTTTTCGCACTTGTGTTGGTGAAGGAAACCACTTTTGCACTTGTATTAGTGTTGAAAAACCACTTTTCGCACTTGTGTTAGTGTTGAAAAACCACTTTTCGCACTTGTGTTAGTGTTGAAAAACCACTTTTCGCACTTGTGTTGGTGCAGGAAACCACTTTTGCACTTGTATTAGTGTGGAAAAAATACTTTTTGCACTTGTGATAGTGTTGAAAAACGACTTTTCGCACTTGTGTTAGTGTTGAAAAACAACTTTTCGCACTTGTGTTAGTGTTGAAAAACCACTTTTCGCACTTGTGTTGGTGCAGGAAACTACTTTTGCACTTGTATTAGTGTGGAAAAAACACTTTTCGCCCTTGTGTTAGTGTTGAAAAACCACTTTTCGCACTTGTGTTAGTGTTGAAAAACCACTTTTCGCACTTGTGTTAGTGTTGAAAAACCACTTTTTGCACTTGTGTTAGTGTTGAAAAACCACTTTTCGCACTTGTGTTAGTGTTGAAAAACCACTTTTCGCACTTGTGTTAGTGTTGAAAAACCACTTTTCGCACTTGTGTTGGTGCAGGAAACCACTTTTGCACTTGTATTAGTGTGGAAAAACCACTTTTCGCACTTCTGTTAGTGTTGAAAAACCACTTTTCGCACTTGTGTTAGTGTTGAAAAACCACTTTTTGCACTTGTGTTAGTGTTGAAAAACCACTTTTCGCACTTGTGTTAGTGTTGAAAAACCACTTTTCGCACTTGTGTTAGTGTTGAAAAACCACTTTTCGCACTTGTGTTGGTGCAGGAAACCACTTTTGCACTTGTATTAGTGTGGAAAAAACACTTTTCGCACTTGTGTTAGTGTTGAAAAACGACTTTTCGCACTTGTGTTGGTGCAGGAAACCACTTTTGCACTTGTATTAGTGTGGAAAAAACACTTTTCGCACTTGTGATAGTGTTGAAAAACCACTTTTCGCACTTGTGTTAGTGTTGAAAAACAACTTTTCGCACTTGTGTTAGTGTTGAAAAACCACTTTTCGCACTTGTGTTGGTGCAGGAAACCACTTTTGCACTTGTATTAGTGTGGAAAAAACACTTTTCGCACTTGTGTTAGTGTTGAAAAACCACTTTTCGCACTTGTGTTAGTGTTGAAAAACCACTTTTCGCACTTGTGTTAGTGTTGAAAAACCACTTTTCGCACTTGTGTTAGTGTTGAAAAACCACTTTGCGCACTTGTGTTGGTGCAGGAAACCACTTTTGCACTTGTATTAGTGTGGAAAAAACACTTTTCGCACTTGTGTTAGTGTTGAAAAACCACTTTTCGCACTTGTGTTAGTGTTGAAAAACGACTTTTCGCACTTGTGTTAGTGTTGAAAAACCACTTTTTGCACTTGTGTTAGTGTTGAAAAACCACTTTTCGCACTTGTGTTAGTGTTGAAAAACCACTTTTCGCACTTGTGTTAGTGTTGAAAAACCACTTTTCGCACTTGTGTTAGTGTTGAAAAACCACTTTTCGCACATGTGTTGGTGCAGGAAACCACTTTTGCACTTGTATTAGTGTGGAAAAAACACTTTTCGCACTTGTGTTAGTGTTGAAAAACCACTTTTCGCACTTGTGTGTGTTGAAAAACCACTTTTCGCACTTGTGTTAGTGTTGAAAAATCACTTTTCGCACTTGTGTTGGTGCAGGAAACCACTTTTGCACTTGTATTAGTGTGGAAAAAACACTTTTCGCACTTGTGTTATGTTGATAAACCACTTTTCGCACTTGTGTTAGTGTTGAAAAACCACTTTTCGCACTTGTGTTGGTGAAGGAAACCACTTTTGCACTTGTATTAGTGTTGAAAAACCACTTTTCGCACTTGTGTTAGTGTTGAAAAACCACTTTTCGCACTTGTGTTAGTGTTGAAAAACCACTTTTCGCACTTGTGTTCGTGCAGGAAACCACTTTTGCACTTGTATTAGTGTGGAAAAAATACTTTTTGCACTTGTGATAGTGTTGAAAAACGACTTTTCGCACTTGTGTTAGTGTTGAAAAACAACTTTTCGCACTTGTGTTAGTGTTGAAAAACCACTTTTCGCACTTGTGTTGGTGCAGGAAACTACTTTTGCACTTGTATTAGTGTGGAAAAAACACTTTTCGCCCTTGTGTTAGTGTTGAAAAACCACTTTTCGCACTTGTGTTAGTGTTGAAAAACCACTTTTCGCACTTGTGTTAGTGTTGAAAAACCACTTTTTGCACTTGTGTTAGTGTTGAAAAACCACTTTTCGCACTTGTGTTAGTGTTGAAAAACCACTTTTCGCACTTGTGTTAGTGTTGAAAAACCACTTTTCGCACTTGTGTTGGTGCAGGAAACCACTTTTGCACTTGTATTAGTGTGGAAAAACCACTTTTCGCACTTCTGTTAGTGTTGAAAAACCACTTTTCGCACTTGTGTTAGTGTTGAAAAACCACTTTTTGCACTTGTGTTAGTGTTGAAAAACCACTTTTCGCACTTGTGTTAGTGTTGAAAAACCACTTTTCGCACTTGTGTTAGTGTTGAAAAACCACTTTTCGCACTTGTGTTGGTGCAGGAAACCACTTTTGCACTTGTATTAGTGTGGAAAAAACACTTTTCGCACTTGTGTTAGTGTTGAAAAACGACTTTTCGCACTTGTGTTGGTGCAGGAAACCACTTTTGCACTTGTATTAGTGTGGAAAAAACACTTTTCGCACTTGTGATAGTGTTGAAAAACCACTTTTCGCACTTGTGTTAGTGTTGAAAAACAACTTTTCGCACTTGTGTTAGTGTTGAAAAACCACTTTTCGCACTTGTGTTGGTGCAGGAAACCACTTTTGCACTTGTATTAGTGTGGAAAAAACACTTTTCGCACTTGTGTTAGTGTTGAAAAACCACTTTTCGCACTTGTGTTAGTGTTGAAAAACCACTTTTCGCACTTGTGTTAGTGTTGAAAAACCACTTTTCGCACTTGTGTTAGTGTTGAAAAACCACTTTGCGCACTTGTGTTGGTGCAGGAAACCACTTTTGCACTTGTATTAGTGTGGAAAAAACACTTTTCGCACTTGTGTTAGTGTTGAAAAACCACTTTTCGCACTTGTGTTAGTGTTGAAAAACGACTTTTCGCACTTGTGTTAGTGTTGAAAAACCACTTTTTGCACTTGTGTTAGTGTTGAAAAACCACTTTTCGCACTTGTGTTAGTGTTGAAAAACCACTTTTCGCACATGTGTTGGTGCAGGAAACCACTTTTGCACTTGTATTAGTGTGGAAAAAACACTTTTCGCACTTGTGTTAGTGTTGAAAAACCACTTTTCGCACTTGTGTGTGTTGAAAAACCACTTTTCGCACTTGTGTTAGTGTTGATAAACCACTTTTCGCACTTGTGTTAGTGTTGGAAAACCACTTTTCGCACTTGTGTTCATGAAGGAAACCACTTTTGCACTTGTATTAGTGTGGAAAAAACACTTTTCCCACTTGTGTTAGTGTTGAAAAACCACTTTTCGCACTTGTGTTAGTGTTGAAAAACCACTTTTCGCACTTGTGTTGGTGCAGGAAACCACTTTTGCACTTGTATTAGTGTGGAAAAAACACTTTTCGCACTTGTGTTAGTGTTGAAAAACCACTTTTCGCACTTGTGTTAGTGTTGAAAAACCACTTTTCGCACTTGTGTTAGTGTTGATAAACCACTTTTCGCACTTGTGTTAGTGTTGAAAAACCACTTTTCGCACTTGTGTTGGTGAAGGAAACCACTTTTGCACTTGTATTAGTGTGGAAAAAACACTTTTCGCACTTGTGTTAGTGTTGAAAAACCACTTTTCGCACTTGTGTTAGTGTTGAAAAACCACTTTTCGCACTTGTGTTGGTGCAGGAAACCACTTTTGCACTTGTATTAGTGTGGAAAAAACATTTTTTGCACTTGTGTTAGTGTTGAAAAACCACTTTTCGCACTTGTGTTAGTGTTGAAAAACCACTTTTCGCACTTGTGTTGGTGCAGGAAACCACATTTGCACTTGTATTAGTGTGGAAAAACCACTTTTCGCACTTGTGTTAGTGTTGATAAACCACTTTTCGCACTTGTGTTAGTGTTGAAAAACCACTTTTCGCACTTGTGTTAGTGTTGAAAAACCACTTTTCGCACTTGTGTTGGTGCAGGAAACCACTTTTGCACTTGTATTAGTGTGGAAAAAACACTTTTTGCACTTGTGATAGTGTTGAAAAACGACTTTTCGCACTTGTGTTAGTGTTGAAAAACAACTTTTCGCACTTGTGTTAGTGTTGAAAAACCACTTTTCGCACTTGTGTTGGTGCAGGAAACTACTTTTGCACTTGTATTAGTGTGGAAAAAACACTTTTCGCACTTGTGTTAGTGTTGAAAAACCACTTTTCGCACTTGTGTTAGTGTTGAAAAACAACTTTTCGCACTTGTGTTAGTGTTGAAAAACCACTTTTCGCACTTGTGTTGGTGCAGGAAACTACTTTTGCACTTGTATTAGTGTGGAAAAAACACTTTTCGCACTTGTGTTAGTGTTGAAAAACCACTTTTCGCACTTGTGTTAGTGTTGAAAAACCACTTTTCGCACTTGTGTTAGTGTTGAAAAACAAACTTTTCGCACTTGTGTTGGTGCAGGAAACCACTTTTGCACTTGTATTAGTGTGGAAAAAACACTTTTTGCACTTGTGATAGTGTTGAAAAACTACTTTTCGCACTTGTGTTAGTGTTGAAAAACAACTTTTCGCACTTGTGTTAGTGTTGAAAAACCACTTTTCACACTTGTGTTGGTGCAGGAAACCACTTTTGCACTTGTATTAGTGTGGAAAAAACACTTTTCGCACTTGTGTTATGTTGATAAACCACTTTTCGCACTTGTGTTAGTGTTGAAAAACCACTTTTCGCACTTGTGTTGGTGCAGGAAACCACTTTTGCACTTGTATTAGTGTGGAAAAAACACTTTTTGCACTTGTGATAGTGTTGAAAAACGACTTTTCGCACTTGTGTTAGTGTTGAAAAACAACTTTTCGCACTTGTGTTAGTGTTGAAAAACCACTTTTCGCACTTGTGTTGGTGCAGGAAACTACTTTTGCACTTGTATTAGTGTGGAAAAAACACTTTTCGCACTTGTGTTAGTGTTGAAAAACCACTTTTCGCACTTGTGTTAGTGTTGAAAAACAACTTTTCGCACTTGTGTTAGTGTTGAAAAACCACTTTTCGCACTTGTGTTGGTGCAGGAAACTACTTTTGCACTTGTATTAGTGTGGAAAAAACAGTTTTCGCACTTGTGTTAGTGTTGAAAAACCACTTTTCGCACTTGTGTTAGTGTTGAAAAACCACTTTTCGCACTTGTGTTAGTGTTGAAAAACAAACTTTTCGCACTTGTGTTGGTGCAGGAAACCACTTTTGCACTTGTATTAGTGTGGAAAAAACACTTTTTGCACTTGTGATAGTGTTGAAAAACGACTTTTCGCACTTGTGTTAGTGTTGAAAAACAACTTTTCGCACTTGTGTTAGTGTTGAAAAACCACTTTTTGCACTTGTGTTGGTGCAGGAAACTACTTTTGCACTTGTATTAGTGTGGAAAAAACACTTTTCGCCCTTGTGTTAGTGTTGAAAAACCACTTTTCGCACTTGTGTTAGTGTTGAAAAACCACTTTTCGCACTTGTGTTAGTGTTGAAAAACCACTTTTTGCACTTGTGTTAGTGTTGAAAAACCACTTTTCGCACTTGTGTTAGTGTTGAAAAACCACTTTTCGCACTTGTGTTAGTGTTGAAAAACCACTTTTCGCACTTGTGTTGGTGCAGGAAACCACTTTTGCACTTGTATTAGTGTGGAAAAAACACTTTTCGCACTTGTGTTAGTGTTGAAAAACCACTTTTCGCACTTGTGTTGGTGCAGGAAACCACTTTTGCACTTGTATTAGTGTGGAAAAAACACTTTTCGCACTTGTGATAGTGTTGAAAAACCACTTTTCGCACTTGTGTTAGTGTTGAAAAACAACTTTTCGCACTTGTGTTAGTGTTGAAAAACCACATTTCGCACTTGTGTTGGTGCAGGAAACCACTTTTGCACTTGTATTAGTGTGGAAAAAACACTTTTCGCACTTGTGTTAGTGTTGAAAAACCACTTTTCGCACTTGTGTTAGTGTTGAAAAACCACTTTTCGCACTTGTGTTAGTGTTGAAAAACCACTTTTCGCACTTGTGTTAGTGTTGAAAAACCACTTTGCGCACTTGTGTTGGTGCAGGAAACCACTTTTGCACTTGTATTAGTGTGGAAAAAACACTTTTCGCACTTGTGTTAGTGTTGAAAAACCACTTTTCGCACTTGTGTTAGTGTTGAAAAACGACTTTTCGCACTTGTGTTAGTGTTGAAAAACCACTTTTTGCACTTGTGTTAGTGTTGAAAAACCACTTTTCGCACTTGTGTTGGTGCAGGAAACCACTTTTGCACTTGTATTAGTGTGGAAAAAACATTTTTTGCACTTGTGTTAGTGTTGAAAAACCACTTTTCGCACTTGTGTTAGTGTTGAAAAACCACTTTTCGCACTTGTGTTGGTGCAGGAAACCACTTTTGCACTTGTATTAGTGTGGAAAAACCACTTTTCGCACTTGTGTTAGTGTTGATAAACCAATTTTCGCACTTGTGTTAGTGTTGAAAAACCACTTTTCGCACTTGTGTTAGTGTTGAAAAACCACTTTTCGCACTTGTGTTGGTGCAGGAAACCACTTTTGCACTTGTATTAGTGTGGAAAAAACACTTTTTGCACTTGTGATAGTGTTCAAAAACGACTTTTCGCACTTGTGTTGGTGCAGGAAACCACATTTGCACTTGTATTAGTGTGGAAAAACCACTTTTCGCACTTGTGTTAGTGTTGATAAACCACTTTTCGCACTTGTGTTAGTGTTGAAAAACCACTTTTCGCACTTGTGTTAGTGTTGAAAAACCACTTTTCGCACTTGTGTTGGTGCAGGAAACCACTTTTGCACTTGTATTAGTGTGGA
This sequence comes from Myxine glutinosa, assembly GCF_964187855.1. Lineage (NCBI taxonomy): Eukaryota > Metazoa > Chordata > Myxini > Myxiniformes > Myxinidae > Myxine > Myxine glutinosa. The sequence goes on along the minus strand of NW_027617501.1, from coordinate 64,192 downwards.
AAAAACACTTTTTGCACTTGTGATAGTGTTGAAAAACGACTTTTCGCACTTGTGTTAGTGTTGAAAAACAACTTTTCGCACTTGTGTTAGTGTTGAAAAACCACTTTTCGCACTTGTGTTGGTGCAGGAAACTACTTTTGCACTTGTATTAGTGTGGAAAAAACACTTTTCGCACTTGTGTTAGTGTTGAAAAACCACTTTTCGCACTTGTGTTAGTGTTGAAAAACAACTTTTCGCACTTGTGTTAGTGTTGAAAAACCACTTTTCGCACTTGTGTTGGTGCAGGAAACTACTTTTGCACTTGTATTAGTGTGGAAAAAACACTTTTCGCACTTGTGTTAGTGTTGAAAAACCACTTTTCGCACTTGTGTTAGTGTTGAAAAACCACTTTTCGCACTTGTGTTAGTGTTGAAAAACAAACTTTTCGCACTTGTGTTGGTGCAGGAAACCACTTTTGCACTTGTATTAGTGTGGAAAAAACACTTTTTGCACTTGTGATAGTGTTGAAAAACTACTTTTCGCACTTGTGTTAGTGTTGAAAAACAACTTTTCGCACTTGTGTTAGTGTTGAAAAACCACTTTTCACACTTGTGTTGGTGCAGGAAACCACTTTTGCACTTGTATTAGTGTGGAAAAAACACTTTTCGCACTTGTGTTATGTTGATAAACCACTTTTCGCACTTGTGTTAGTGTTGAAAAACCACTTTTCGCACTTGTGTTGGTGCAGGAAACCACTTTTGCACTTGTATTAGTGTGGAAAAAACACTTTTTGCACTTGTGATAGTGTTGAAAAACGACTTTTCGCACTTGTGTTAGTGTTGAAAAACAACTTTTCGCACTTGTGTTAGTGTTGAAAAACCACTTTTCGCACTTGTGTTGGTGCAGGAAACTACTTTTGCACTTGTATTAGTGTGGAAAAAACACTTTTCGCACTTGTGTTAGTGTTGAAAAACCACTTTTCGCACTTGTGTTAGTGTTGAAAAACAACTTTTCGCACTTGTGTTAGTGTTGAAAAACCACTTTTCGCACTTGTGTTGGTGCAGGAAACTACTTTTGCACTTGTATTAGTGTGGAAAAAACAGTTTTCGCACTTGTGTTAGTGTTGAAAAACCACTTTTCGCACTTGTGTTAGTGTTGAAAAACCACTTTTCGCACTTGTGTTAGTGTTGAAAAACAAACTTTTCGCACTTGTGTTGGTGCAGGAAACCACTTTTGCACTTGTATTAGTGTGGAAAAAACACTTTTTGCACTTGTGATAGTGTTGAAAAACGACTTTTCGCACTTGTGTTAGTGTTGAAAAACAACTTTTCGCACTTGTGTTAGTGTTGAAAAACCACTTTTCGCACTTGTGTTGGTGCAGGAAACTACTTTTGCACTTGTATTAGTGTGGAAAAAACACTTTTCGCCCTTGTGTTAGTGTTGAAAAACCACTTTTCGCACTTGTGTTAGTGTTGAAAAACCACTTTTCGCACTTGTGTTAGTGTTGAAAAACCACTTTTCGCACTTGTGTTAGTGTTGAAAAACCACTTTTCGCACTTGTGTTAGTGTTGAAAAACCACTTTTCGCACTTGTGTTGGTGCAGGAAACCACTTTTGCACTTGTATTAGTGTGGAAAAAACACTTTTCGCACTTGTGTTAGTGTTGAAAAACCACTTTTCGCACTTGTGTTGGTGCAGGAAACCACTTTTGCACTTGTATTAGTGTGGAAAAAACACTTTTCGCACTTGTGATAGTGTTGAAAAACCACTTTTCGCACTTGTGTTAGTGTTGAAAAACAACTTTTCGCACTTGTGTTAGTGTTGAAAAACCACATTTCGCACTTGTGTTGGTGCAGGAAACCACTTTTGCACTTGTATTAGTGTGGAAAAAACACTTTTCGCACTTGTGTTAGTGTTGAAAAACCACTTTTCGCACTTGTGTTAGTGTTGAAAAACCACTTTTCGCACTTGTGTTAGTGTTGAAAAACCACTTTTCGCACTTGTGTTAGTGTTGAAAAACCACTTTGCGCACTTGTGTTGGTGCAGGAAACCACTTTTGCACTTGTATTAGTGTGGAAAAAACACTTTTCGCACTTGTGTTAGTGTTGAAAAACCACTTTTCGCACTTGTGTTAGTGTTGAAAAACGACTTTTCGCACTTGTGTTAGTGTTGAAAAACCACTTTTTGCACTTGTGTTAGTGTTGAAAAACCACTTTTCGCACTTGTGTTGGTGCAGGAAACCACTTTTGCACTTGTATTAGTGTGGAAAAAACATTTTTTGCACTTGTGTTAGTGTTGAAAAACCACTTTTCGCACTTGTGTTAGTGTTGAAAAACCACTTTTCGCACTTGTGTTGGTGCAGGAAACCACTTTTGCACTTGTATTAGTGTGGAAAAACCACTTTTCGCACTTGTGATAGTGTTCAAAAACGACTTTTCGCACTTGTGTTAGTGTTGAAAAACAACTTTTCGCACTTGTGTTAGTGTTGAAAAACCACTTTTCGCACTTGTGTTGGTGCAGGAAACTACTTTTGCACTTGTATTAGTGTGGAAAAAACACTTTTCGCACTTGTGTTAGTGTTGAAAAACCACTTTTCGCACTTGTGTTAGTGTTGAAAAACAACTTTTCGCACTTGTGTTAGTGTTGAAAAACCACTTTTCGCACTTGTGTTGGTGCAGGAAACTACTTTTGCACTTGTATTAGTGTGGAAAAAACACTTTTCGCACTTGTGTTAGTGTTGAAAAACCACTTTTCGCACTTGTGTTAGTGTTGAAAAACCACTTTTCGCACTTGTGTTAGTGTTGAAAAACAAACTTTTCGCACTTGTGTTGGTGCAGGAAACCACTTTTGCACTTGTATTAGTGTGGAAAAAACACTTTTTGCACTTGTGATAGTGTTGAAAAACGACTTTTCGCACTTGTGTTAGTGTTGAAAAACAACTTTTCGCACTTGTGTTAGTGTTGAAAAACCACTTTTCGCACTTGTGTTGGTGCAGGAAACTACTTTTGCACTTGTATTAGTGTGGAAAAAACACTTTTCGCACTTGTGTTAGTGTTGAAAAACCACTTTTCGCACTTGTGTTAGTGTTGAAAAACGACTTTTCGCACTTGTGTTAGTGTTGAAAAACAACTTTTCGCACTTGTGTTAGTGTTGAAAAACCACTTTTCGCACTTGTGTTGGTGCAGGAAACTACTTTTGCACTTGTATTAGTGTGGAAAAAACACTTTTCGCACTTGTGTTAGTGTTGAAAAACCACTTTTCGCACTTGTGTTAGTGTTGAAAAACCACTTTTCGCACTTGTGTTGGTGCAGGAAACTACTTTTGCACTTGTATTAGTGTGGAAAAACCACTTTTCGCACTTGTGTTAGTGTTGAAAAACCACTTTTCGCACTTGTGTTAGTGGTGAAAAACCACTTTTCGCACTTGTGTTGGTGCAGGAAACCACTTTTACACTTGTATTAGTGTGGAAAAACCACTTTTCGCACTTGTGTTAGTGTTGAAAAACCACTTTTCGCACTTGTGTTAGTGTTGAAAAACCACTTTTCGCACTTGTGTTGGTGCAGGAAACCACTTTTGCACTTGTATTAGTGTGGAAAAAATACTTTTTGCACTTGTGATAGTGTTGAAAAACCACTTTTCGCACTTGTGTTGGTGCAGGAAACTACTTTTGCACTTGTATTAGTGTGGAAAAAACACTTTTCGCACTTGTGTTAGTGTTGAAAAACCACTTTTCGCACTTGTGTTAGTGTTGAAAAACAAACTTTTCGCACTTGTGTTGGTGCAGGAAACCACTTTTGCACTTGTATTAGTGTGGAAAAAACACTTTTTGCACTTGTGATAGTGTTGAAAAACGACTTTTCGCACTTGTGTTAGTGTTGAAAAACAACTTTTCGCACTTGTGTTAGTGTTGAAAAACCACTTTTCACACTTGTGTTGGTGCAGGAAACCACTTTTGCACTTGTATTAGTGTGGAAAAAACACTTTTCGCACTTGTGTTATGTTGATAAACCACTTTTCGCACTTGTGTTAGTGTTGAAAAACCACTTTTCGCACTTGTGTTGGTGCAGGAAACCACTTTTGCACTTGTATTAGTGTGGAAAAAACACTTTTCGCACTTGTGTTATGTTGATAAACCACTTTTCGCACTTGTGTTAGTGTTGAAAAACCACTTTTCGCACTTGTGTTGGTGCAGGAAACCACTTTTGCACTTGTATTAGTGTGGAAAAAACACTTTTTGCACTTGTGATAGTGTTGAAAAACGACTTTTCGCACTTGTGTTAGTGTTGAAAAACAACTTTTCGCACTTGTGTTAGTGTTGAAAAACCACTTTTCGCACTTGTGTTGGTGCAGGAAACTACTTTTGCACTTGTATTAGTGTGGAAAAAACACTTTTCGCACTTGTGTTAGTGTTGAAAAACCACTTTTCGCACTTGTGTTAGTGTTGAAAAACAACTTTTCGCACTTGTGTTAGTGTTGAAAAACCACTTTTCGCACTTGTGTTGGTGCAGGAAACTACTTTTGCACTTGTATTAGTGTGGAAAAAACACTTTTCGCACTTGTGTTAGTGTTGAAAAACCACTTTTCGCACTTGTGTTAGTGTTGAAAAACCACTTTTCGCACTTGTGTTAGTGTTGAAAAACAAACGTTTCGCACTTGTGTTGGTGCAGGAAACCACTTATGCACTTGTATTAGTGTGGAAAAAACACTTTTTGCACTTGTGATAGTGTTGAAAAACGACTTTTCGCACTTGTGTTAGTGTTGAAAAACAACTTTTCGCACTTGTGTTAGTGTTGAAAAACCACTTTTCACACTTGTGTTGGTGCAGGAAACCACTTTTGCACTTGTATTAGTGTGGAAAAAACACTTTTCGCACTTGTGTTATGTTGATAAACCACTTTTCGCACTTGTGTTAGTGTTGAAAAACCACTTTTCGCACTTGTGTTGGTGAAGGAAACCACTTTTGCACTTGTATTAGTGTTGAAAAACCACTTTTCGCACTTGTGTTAGTGTTGAAAAACCACTTTTCGCACTTGTGTTAGTGTTGAAAAACCACTTTTCGCACTTGTGTTGGTGCAGGAAACCACTTTTGCACTTGTATTAGTGTGGAAAAAATACTTTTTGCACTTGTGATAGTGTTGAAAAACGACTTTTCGCACTTGTGTTAGTGTTGAAAAACAACTTTTCGCACTTGTGTTAGTGTTGAAAAACCACTTTTCGCACTTGTGTTGGTGCAGGAAACTACTTTTGCACTTGTATTAGTGTGGAAAAAACACTTTTCGCCCTTGTGTTAGTGTTGAAAAACCACTTTTCGCACTTGTGTTAGTGTTGAAAAACCACTTTTCGCACTTGTGTTAGTGTTGAAAAACCACTTTTTGCACTTGTGTTAGTGTTGAAAAACCACTTTTCGCACTTGTGTTAGTGTTGAAAAACCACTTTTCGCACTTGTGTTAGTGTTGAAAAACCACTTTTCGCACTTGTGTTGGTGCAGGAAACCACTTTTGCACTTGTATTAGTGTGGAAAAACCACTTTTCCCACTTCTGTTAGTGTTGAAAAACCACTTTTCGCACTTGTGTTAGTGTTGAAAAACCACTTTTTGCACTTGTGTTAGTGTTGAAAAACCACTTTTCGCACTTGTGTTAGTGTTGAAAAACCACTTTTCGCACTTGTGTTGGTGCAGGAAACCACTTTTGCACTTGTATTAGTGTGGAAAAAACACTTTTCGCACTTGTGTTAGTGTTGAAAAACGACTTTTCGCACTTGTGTTGGTGCAGGAAACCACTTTTGCACTTGTATTAGTGTGGAAAAAACACTTTTCGCACTTGTGATAGTGTTGAAAAACCACTTTTCGCACTTGTGTTAGTGTTGAAAAACAACTTTTCGCACTTGTGTTAGTGTTGAAAAACCACTTTTCGCACTTGTGTTGGTGCAGGAAACCACTTTTGCACTTGTATTAGTGTGGAAAAAACACTTTTCGCACTTGTGTTAGTGTTGAAAAACCACTTTTCGCACTTGTGTTAGTGTTGAAAAACCACTTTTCGCACTTGTGTTAGTGTTGAAAAACCACTTTTCGCACTTGTGTTAGTGTTGAAAAACCACTTTGCGCACTTGTGTTGGTGCAGGAAACCACTTTTGCACTTGTATTAGTGTGGAAAAAACACTTTTCGCACTTGTGTTAGTGTTGAAAAACCACTTTTCGCACTTGTGTTAGTGTTGAAAAACGACTTTTCGCACTTGTGTTAGTGTTGAAAAACCACTTTTTGCACTTGTGTTAGTGTTGAAAAACCACTTTTCGCACTTGTGTTAGTGTTGAAAAACCACTTTTCGCACTTGTGTTAGTGTTGAAAAACCACTTTTCGCACTTGTGTTAGTGTTGAAAAACCACTTTTCGCACATGTGTTGGTGCAGGAAACCACTTTTGCACTTGTATTAGTGTGGAAAAAACACTTTTCGCACTTGTGTTAGTGTTGAAAAACCACTTTTCGCACTTGTGTGTGTTGAAAAACCACTTTTCGCACTTGTGTTAGTGTTGAAAAATCACTTTTCGCACTTGTGTTGGTGCAGGAAACCACTTTTGCACTTGTATTAGTGTGGAAAAAACACTTTTCGCACTTGTGTTAGTGTTGAAAAACCACTTTTCGCACTTGTGTTGGTGTTGAAAAACCACTTTTCGCACTTGTGTTAGTGTTGATAAACCACTTTTCGCACTTGTGTTAGTGTTGGAAAACCACTTTTCGCACTTGTGTTCATGAAGGAAACCACTTTTGCACTTGTATTAGTGTGGAAAAAACACTTTTCCCACTTGTGTTAGTGTTGAAAAACCACTTTTCGCACTTGTGTTAGTGTTGAAAAACCACTTTTCGCACTTGTGTTGGTGCAGGAAACCACTTTTGCACTTGTATTAGTGTGGAAAAAACACTTTTCGCACTTGTGTTAGTGTTGAAAAACCACTTTTCGCACTTGTGTTAGTGTTGAAAAACCACTTTTCGCACTTGTGTTAGTGTTGATAAACCACTTTTCGCACTTGTGTTAGTGTTGAAAAACCACTTTTCGCACTTGTGTTGGTGAAGGAAACCACTTTTGCACTTGTATTAGTGTGGAAAAAACACTTTTCGCACTTGTGTTAGTGTTGAAAAACCACTTTTCGCACTTGTGTTAGTGTTGAAAAACCACTTTTCGCACTTGTGTTGGTGCAGGAAACCACTTTTGCACTTGTATTAGTGTGGAAAAAACATTTTTTGCACTTGTGTTAGTGTTGAAAAACCACTTTTCGCACTTGTGTTAGTGTTGAAAAACCACTTTTCGCACTTGTGTTGGTGCAGGAAACCACATTTGCACTTGTATTAGTGTGGAAAAACCACTTTTCGCACTTGTGTTAGTGTTGATAAACCACTTTTCGCACTTGTGTTAGTGTTGAAAAACCACTTTTCGCACTTGTGTTAGTGTTGAAAAACCACTTTTCGCACTTGTGTTGGTGCAGGAAACCACTTTTGCACTTGTATTAGTGTGGAAAAAACACTTTTTGCACTTGTGATAGTGTTGAAAAACGACTTTTCGCACTTGTGTTAGTGTTGAAAAACAACTTTTCGCACTTGTGTTAGTGTTGAAAAACCACTTTTCGCACTTGTGTTGGTGCAGGAAACTACTTTTGCACTTGTATTAGTGTGGAAAAAACACTTTTCGCACTTGTGTTAGTGTTGAAAAACCACTTTTCGCACTTGTGTTAGTGTTGAAAAACAACTTTTCGCACTTGTGTTAGTGTTGAAAAACCACTTTTCGCACTTGTGTTGGTGCAGGAAACTACTTTTGCACTTGTATTAGTGTGGAAAAAACACTTTTCGCACTTGTGTTAGTGTTGAAAAACCACTTTTCGCACTTGTGTTAGTGTTGAAAAACCACTTTTCGCACTTGTGTTAGTGTTGAAAAACAAACTTTTCGCACTTGTGTTGGTGCAGGAAACCACTTTTGCACTTGTATTAGTGTGGAAAAAACACTTTTTGCACTTGTGATAGTGTTGAAAAACTACTTTTCGCACTTGTGTTAGTGTTGAAAAACAACTTTTCGCACTTGTGTTAGTGTTGAAAAACCACTTTTCACACTTGTGTTGGTGCAGGAAACCACTTTTGCACTTGTATTAGTGTGGAAAAAACACTTTTCGCACTTGTGTTATGTTGATAAACCACTTTTCGCACTTGTGTTAGTGTTGAAAAACCACTTTTCGCACTTGTGTTGGTGCAGGAAACCACTTTTGCACTTGTATTAGTGTGGAAAAAACACTTTTTGCACTTGTGATAGTGTTGAAAAACGACTTTTCGCACTTGTGTTAGTGTTGAAAAACAACTTTTCGCACTTGTGTTAGTGTTGAAAAACCACTTTTCGCACTTGTGTTGGTGCAGGAAACTACTTTTGCACTTGTATTAGTGTGGAAAAAACACTTTTCGCACTTGTGTTAGTGTTGAAAAACCACTTTTCGCACTTGTGTTAGTGTTGAAAAACAACTTTTCGCACTTGTGTTAGTGTTGAAAAACCACTTTTCGCACTTGTGTTGGTGCAGGAAACTACTTTTGCACTTGTATTAGTGTGGAAAAAACAGTTTTCGCACTTGTGTTAGTGTTGAAAAACCACTTTTCGCACTTGTGTTAGTGTTGAAAAACCACTTTTCGCACTTGTGTTAGTGTTGAAAAACAAACTTTTCGCACTTGTGTTGGTGCAGGAAACCACTTTTGCACTTGTATTAGTGTGGAAAAAACACTTTTTGCACTTGTGATAGTGTTGAAAAACGACTTTTCGCACTTGTGTTAGTGTTGAAAAACAACTTTTCGCACTTGTGTTAGTGTTGAAAAACCACTTTTCACACTTGTGTTGGTGCAGGAAACCACTTTTGCACTTGTATTAGTGTGGAAAAAACACTTTTCGCACTTGTGTTATGTTGATAAACCACTTTTCGCACTTGTGTTAGTGTTGAAAAACCACTTTTCGCACTTGTGTTGGTGAAGGAAACCACTTTTGCACTTGTATTAGTGTTGAAAAACCACTTTTCGCACTTGTGTTAGTGTTGAAAAACCACTTTTCGCACTTGTGTTAGTGTTGAAAAACCACTTTTCGCACTTGTGTTGGTGCAGGAAACCACTTTTGCACTTGTATTAGTGTGGAAAAAATACTTTTTGCACTTGTGATAGTGTTGAAAAACGACTTTTCGCACTTGTGTTAGTGTTGAAAAACAACTTTTCGCACTTGTGTTAGTGTTGAAAAACCACTTTTCGCACTTGTGTTGGTGCAGGAAACTACTTTTGCACTTGTATTAGTGTGGAAAAAACACTTTTCGCCCTTGTGTTAGTGTTGAAAAACCACTTTTCGCACTTGTGTTAGTGTTGAAAAACCACTTTTCGCACTTGTGTTAGTGTTGAAAAACCACTTTTTGCACTTGTGTTAGTGTTGAAAAACCACTTTTCGCACTTGTGTTAGTGTTGAAAAACCACTTTTCGCACTTGTGTTAGTGTTGATAAACCACTTTTCGCACTTGTGTTGGTGCAGGAAACCACTTTTGCACTTGTATTAGTGTGGAAAAAACACTTTTCGCACTTGTGTTAGTGTTGAAAAACCACTTTTCGCACTTGTGTTGGTGCAGGAAACCACTTTTGCACTTGTATTAGTGTGGAAAAAACACTTTTCGCACTTGTGATAGTGTTGAAAAACCACTTTTCGCACTTGTGTTAGTGTTGAAAAACAACTTTTCGCACTTGTGTTAGTGTTGAAAAACCACTTTTCGCACTTGTGTTGGTGCAGGAAACCACTTTTGCACTTGTATTAGTGTGGAAAAAACACTTTTCGCACTTGTGTTAGTGTTGAAAAACCACTTTTCGCACTTGTGTTAGTGTTGAAAAACCACTTTTCGCACTTGTGTTAGTGTTGAAAAACAACTTTTCGCACTTGTGTTAGTGTTGAAAAACCACTTTTCGCACTTGTGTTGGTGCAGGAAACTACTTTTGCACTTGTATTAGTGTGGAAAAAACACTTTTCGCACTTGTGTTAGTGTTGAAAAACCACTTTTCGCACTTGTGTTAGTGTTGAAAAACCACTTTTCGCACTTGTGTTGGTGCAGGAAACTACTTTTGCACTTGTATTAGTGTGGAAAAACCACTTTTCGCACTTGTGTTAGTGTTGAAAAACCACTTTTCGCACTTGTGTTAGTGGTGAAAAACCACTTTTCGCACTTGTGTTGGTGCAGGAAACCACTTTTACACTTGTATTAGTGTGGAAAAACCACTTTTCGCACTTGTGTTAGTGTTGAAAAACCACTTTTCGCACTTGTGTTAGTGTTGAAAAACCACTTTTCGCACTTGTGTTGGTGCAGGAAACCACTTTTGCACTTGTATTAGTGTGGAAAAAATACTTTTTGCACTTGTGATAGTGTTGAAAAACCACTTTTCGCACTTGTGTTGGTGCAGGAAACTACTTTTGCACTTGTATTAGTGTGGAAAAAACACTTTTCGCACTTGTGTTAGTGTTGAAAAACCACTTTTCGCACTTGTGTTAGTGTTGAAAAACAAACTTTTCGCACTTGTGTTGGTGCAGGAAACCACTTTTGCACTTGTATTAGTGTGGAAAAAACACTTTTTGCACTTGTGATAGTGTTGAAAAACGACTTTTCGCACTTGTGTTAGTGTTGAAAAACAACTTTTCGCACTTGTGTTAGTGTTGAAAAACCACTTTTCACACTTGTGTTGGTGCAGGAAACCACTTTTGCACTTGTATTAGTGTGGAAAAAACACTTTTCGCACTTGTGTTATGTTGATAAACCACTTTTCGCACTTGTGTTAGTGTTGAAAAACCACTTTTCGCACTTGTGTTGGTGCAGGAAACCACTTTTGCACTTGTATTAGTGTGGAAAAAACACTTTTCGCACTTGTGTTATGTTGATAAACCACTTTTCGCACTTGTGTTAGTGTTGAAAAACCACTTTTCGCACTTGTGTTGGTGCAGGAAACCACTTTTGCACTTGTATTAGTGTGGAAAAAACACTTTTTGCACTTGTGATAGTGTTGAAAAACGACTTTTCGCACTTGTGTTAGTGTTGAAAAACAACTTTTCGCACTTGTGTTAGTGTTGAAAAACCACTTTTCGCACTTGTGTTGGTGCAGGAAACTACTTTTGCACTTGTATTAGTGTGGAAAAAACACTTTTCGCACTTGTGTTAGTGTTGAAAAACCACTTTTCGCACTTGTGTTAGTGTTGAAAAACAACTTTTCGCACTTGTGTTAGTGTTGAAAAACCACTTTTCGCACTTGTGTTGGTGCAGGAAACTACTTTTGCACTTGTATTAGTGTGGAAAAAACACTTTTCGCACTTGTGTTAGTGTTGAAAAACCACTTTTCGCACTTGTGTTAGTGTTGAAAAACCACTTTTCGCACTTGTGTTAGTGTTGAAAAACAAACGTTTCGCACTTGTGTTGGTGCAGGAAACCACTTATGCACTTGTATTAGTGTGGAAAAAACACTTTTTGCACTTGTGATAGTGTTGAAAAACGACTTTTCGCACTTGTGTTAGTGTTGAAAAACAACTTTTCGCACTTGTGTTAGTGTTGAAAAACCACTTTTCACACTTGTGTTGGTGCAGGAAACCACTTTTGCACTTGTATTAGTGTGGAAAAAACACTTTTCGCACTTGTGTTATGTTGATAAACCACTTTTCGCACTTGTGTTAGTGTTGAAAAACCACTTTTCGCACTTGTGTTGGTGAAGGAAACCACTTTTGCACTTGTATTAGTGTTGAAAAACCACTTTTCGCACTTGTGTTAGTGTTGAAAAACCACTTTTCGCACTTGTGTTAGTGTTGAAAAACCACTTTTCGCACTTGTGTTGGTGCAGGAAACCACTTTTGCACTTGTATTAGTGTGGAAAAAATACTTTTTGCACTTGTGATAGTGTTGAAAAACGACTTTTCGCACTTGTGTTAGTGTTGAAAAACAACTTTTCGCACTTGTGTTAGTGTTGAAAAACCACTTTTCGCACTTGTGTTGGTGCAGGAAACTACTTTTGCACTTGTATTAGTGTGGAAAAAACACTTTTCGCCCTTGTGTTAGTGTTGAAAAACCACTTTTCGCACTTGTGTTAGTGTTGAAAAACCACTTTTCGCACTTGTGTTAGTGTTGAAAAACCACTTTTTGCACTTGTGTTAGTGTTGAAAAACCACTTTTCGCACTTGTGTTAGTGTTGAAAAACCACTTTTCGCACTTGTGTTAGTGTTGAAAAACCACTTTTCGCACTTGTGTTGGTGCAGGAAACCACTTTTGCACTTGTATTAGTGTGGAAAAACCACTTTTCCCACTTCTGTTAGTGTTGAAAAACCACTTTTCGCACTTGTGTTAGTGTTGAAAAACCACTTTTTGCACTTGTGTTAGTGTTGAAAAACCACTTTTCGCACTTGTGTTAGTGTTGAAAAACCACTTTTCGCACTTGTGTTGGTGCAGGAAACCACTTTTGCACTTGTATTAGTGTGGAAAAAACACTTTTCGCACTTGTGTTAGTGTTGAAAAACGACTTTTCGCACTTGTGTTGGTGCAGGAAACCACTTTTGCACTTGTATTAGTGTGGAAAAAACACTTTTCGCACTTGTGATAGTGTTGAAAAACCACTTTTCGCACTTGTGTTAGTGTTGAAAAACAACTTTTCGCACTTGTGTTAGTGTTGAAAAACCACTTTTCGCACTTGTGTTGGTGCAGGAAACCACTTTTGCACTTGTATTAGTGTGGAAAAAACACTTTTCGCACTTGTGTTAGTGTTGAAAAACCACTTTTCGCACTTGTGTTAGTGTTGAAAAACCACTTTTCGCACTTGTGTTAGTGTTGAAAAACCACTTTTCGCACTTGTGTTAGTGTTGAAAAACCACTTTGCGCACTTGTGTTGGTGCAGGAAACCACTTTTGCACTTGTATTAGTGTGGAAAAAACACTTTTCGCACTTGTGTTAGTGTTGAAAAACCACTTTTCGCACTTGTGTTAGTGTTGAAAAACGACTTTTCGCACTTGTGTTAGTGTTGAAAAACCACTTTTTGCACTTGTGTTAGTGTTGAAAAACCACTTTTCGCACTTGTGTTAGTGTTGAAAAACCACTTTTCGCACTTGTGTTAGTGTTGAAAAACCACTTTTCGCACTTGTGTTAGTGTTGAAAAACCACTTTTCGCACATGTGTTGGTGCAGGAAACCACTTTTGCACTTGTATTAGTGTGGAAAAAACACTTTTCGCACTTGTGTTAGTGTTGAAAAACCACTTTTCGCACTTGTGTGTGTTGAAAAACCACTTTTCGCACTTGTGTTAGTGTTGAAAAATCACTTTTCGCACTTGTGTTGGTGCAGGAAACCACTTTTGCACTTGTATTAGTGTGGAAAAAACACTTTTCGCACTTGTGTTAGTGTTGAAAAACCACTTTTCGCACTTGTGTTGGTGTTGAAAAACCACTTTTCGCACTTGTGTTAGTGTTGATAAACCACTTTTCGCACTTGTGTTAGTGTTGGAAAACCACTTTTCGCACTTGTGTTCATGAAGGAAACCACTTTTGCACTTGTATTAGTGTGGAAAAAACACTTTTCCCACTTGTGTTAGTGTTGAAAAACCACTTTTCGCACTTGTGTTAGTGTTGAAAAACCACTTTTCGCACTTGTGTTGGTGCAGGAAACCACTTTTGCACTTGTATTAGTGTGGAAAAAACACTTTTCGCACTTGTGTTAGTGTTGAAAAACCACTTTTCGCACTTGTGTTAGTGTTGAAAAACCACTTTTCGCACTTGTGTTAGTGTTGATAAACCACTTTTCGCACTTGTGTTAGTGTTGAAAAACCACTTTTCGCACTTGTGTTGGTGAAGGAAACCACTTTTGCACTTGTATTAGTGTGGAAAAAACACTTTTCGCACTTGTGTTAGTGTTGAAAAACCACTTTTCGCACTTGTGTTAGTGTTGAAAAACCACTTTTCGCACTTGTGTTGGTGCAGGAAACCACTTTTGCACTTGTATTAGTGTGGAAAAAACATTTTTTGCACTTGTGTTAGTGTTGAAAAACCACTTTTCGCACTTGTGTTAGTGTTGAAAAACCACTTTTCGCACTTGTGTTGGTGCAGGAAACCACATTTGCACTTGTATTAGTGTGGAAAAACCACTTTTCGCACTTGTGTTAGTGTTGATAAACCACTTTTCGCACTTGTGTTAGTGTTGAAAAACCACTTTTCGCACTTGTGTTAGTGTTGAAAAACCACTTTTCGCACTTGTGTTGGTGCAGGAAACCACTTTTGCACTTGTATTAGTGTGGAAAAAACACTTTTTGCACTTGTGATAGTGTTGAAAAACGACTTTTCGCACTTGTGTTAGTGTTGAAAAACAACTTTTCGCACTTGTGTTAGTGTTGAAAAACCACTTTTCGCACTTGTGTTGGTGCAGGAAACTACTTTTGCACTTGTATTAGTGTGGAAAAAACACTTTTCGCACTTGTGTTAGTGTTGAAAAACCACTTTTCGCACTTGTGTTAGTGTTGAAAAACAACTTTTCGCACTTGTGTTAGTGTTGAAAAACCACTTTTCGCACTTGTGTTGGTGCAGGAAACTACTTTTGCACTTGTATTAGTGTGGAAAAAACACTTTTCGCACTTGTGTTAGTGTTGAAAAACCACTTTTCGCACTTGTGTTAGTGTTGAAAAACCACTTTTCGCACTTGTGTTAGTGTTGAAAAACAAACTTTTCGCACTTGTGTTGGTGCAGGAAACCACTTTTGCACTTGTATTAGTGTGGAAAAAACACTTTTTGCACTTGTGATAGTGTTGAAAAACTACTTTTCGCACTTGTGTTAGTGTTGAAAAACAACTTTTCGCACTTGTGTTAGTGTTGAAAAACCACTTTTCACACTTGTGTTGGTGCAGGAAACCACTTTTGCACTTGTATTAGTGTGGAAAAAACACTTTTCGCACTTGTGTTATGTTGATAAACCACTTTTCGCACTTGTGTTAGTGTTGAAAAACCACTTTTCGCACTTGTGTTGGTGCAGGAAACCACTTTTGCACTTGTATTAGTGTGGAAAAAACACTTTTTGCACTTGTGATAGTGTTGAAAAACGACTTTTCGCACTTGTGTTAGTGTTGAAAAACAACTTTTCGCACTTGTGTTAGTGTTGAAAAACCACTTTTCGCACTTGTGTTGGTGCAGGAAACTACTTTTGCACTTGTATTAGTGTGGAAAAAACACTTTTCGCACTTGTGTTAGTGTTGAAAAACCACTTTTCGCACTTGTGTTAGTGTTGAAAAACAACTTTTCGCACTTGTGTTAGTGTTGAAAAACCACTTTTCGCACTTGTGTTGGTGCAGGAAACTACTTTTGCACTTGTATTAGTGTGGAAAAAACAGTTTTCGCACTTGTGTTAGTGTTGAAAAACCACTTTTCGCACTTGTGTTAGTGTTGAAAAACCACTTTTCGCACTTGTGTTAGTGTTGAAAAACAAACTTTTCGCACTTGTGTTGGTGCAGGAAACCACTTTTGCACTTGTATTAGTGTGGAAAAAACACTTTTTGCACTTGTGATAGTGTTGAAAAACGACTTTTCGCACTTGTGTTAGTGTTGAAAAACAACTTTTCGCACTTGTGTTAGTGTTGAAAAACCACTTTTCACACTTGTGTTGGTGCAGGAAACCACTTTTGCACTTGTATTAGTGTGGAAAAAACACTTTTCGCACTTGTGTTATGTTGATAAACCACTTTTCGCACTTGTGTTAGTGTTGAAAAACCACTTTTCGCACTTGTGTTGGTGAAGGAAACCACTTTTGCACTTGTATTAGTGTTGAAAAACCACTTTTCGCACTTGTGTTAGTGTTGAAAAACCACTTTTCGCACTTGTGTTAGTGTTGAAAAACCACTTTTCGCACTTGTGTTGGTGCAGGAAACCACTTTTGCACTTGTATTAGTGTGGAAAAAATACTTTTTGCACTTGTGATAGTGTTGAAAAACGACTTTTCGCACTTGTGTTAGTGTTGAAAAACAACTTTTCGCACTTGTGTTAGTGTTGAAAAACCACTTTTCGCACTTGTGTTGGTGCAGGAAACTACTTTTGCACTTGTATTAGTGTGGAAAAAACACTTTTCGCCCTTGTGTTAGTGTTGAAAAACCACTTTTCGCACTTGTGTTAGTGTTGAAAAACCACTTTTCGCACTTGTGTTAGTGTTGAAAAACCACTTTTTGCACTTGTGTTAGTGTTGAAAAACCACTTTTCGCACTTGTGTTAGTGTTGAAAAACCACTTTTCGCACTTGTGTTAGTGTTGATAAACCACTTTTCGCACTTGTGTTGGTGCAGGAAACCACTTTTGCACTTGTATTAGTGTGGAAAAAACACTTTTCGCACTTGTGTTAGTGTTGAAAAACCACTTTTCGCACTTGTGTTGGTGCAGGAAACCACTTTTGCACTTGTATTAGTGTGGAAAAAACACTTTTCGCACTTGTGATAGTGTTGAAAAACCACTTTTCGCACTTGTGTTAGTGTTGAAAAACAACTTTTCGCACTTGTGTTAGTGTTGAAAAACCACTTTTCGCACTTGTGTTGGTGCAGGAAACCACTTTTGCACTTGTATTAGTGTGGAAAAAACACTTTTCGCACTTGTGTTAGTGTTGAAAAACCACTTTTCGCACTTGTGTTAGTGTTGAAAAACCACTTTTCGCACTTGTGTTAGTGTTGAAAAACCACTTTTCGCACTTGTGTTAGTGTTGAAAAACCACTTTGCGCACTTGTGTTGGTGCAGGAAACCACTTTTGCACTTGTATTAGTGTGGAAAAAACACTTTTCGCACTTGTGTTAGTGTTGAAAAACCACTTTTCGCACTTGTGTTAGTGTTGAAAAACGACTTTTCGCACTTGTGTTAGTGTTGAAAAACCACTTTTTGCACTTGTGTTAGTGTTGAAAAACCACTTTTCGCACTTGTGTTGGTGCAGGAAACCACTTTTGCACTTGTATTAGTGTGGAAAAAACATTTTTTGCACTTGTGTTAGTGTTGAAAAACCACTTTTCGCACTTGTGTTAGTGTTGAAAAACCACTTTTCGCACTTGTGTTGGTGCAGGAAACCACTTTTGCACTTGTATTAGTGTGGAAAAACCACTTTTCGCACTTGTGTTAGTGTTGATAAACCACTTTTCGCACTTGTGTTAGTGTTGAAAAACCACTTTTCGCACTTGTGTTAGTGTTGAAAAACCACTTTTCGCACTTGTGTTGGTGCAGGAAACCACTTTTGCACTTGTATTAGTGTGGAAAAAACACTTTTTGCACTTGTGATAGTGTTGAAAAACGACTTTTCGCACTTGTGTTAGTGTTGAAAAACAACTTTTCGCACTTGTGTTAGTGTTGAAAAACCACTTTTCGCACTTGTGTTGGTGCAGGAAACTACTTTTGCACTTGTATTAGTGTGGAAAAAACACTTTTCGCACTTGTGTTAGTGTTGAAAAACCACTTTTCGCACTTGTGTTAGTGTTGAAAAACAACTTTTCGCACTTGTGTTAGTGTTGAAAAACCACTTTTCGCACTTGTGTTGGTGCAGGAAACTACTTTTGCACTTGTATTAGTGTGGAAAAAACACTTTTCGCACTTGTGTTAGTGTTGAAAAACCACTTTTCGCACTTGTGTTAGTGTTGAAAAACCACTTTTCGCACTTGTGTTAGTGTTGAAAAACAAACTTTTCGCACTTGTGTTGGTGCAGGAAACCACTTTTGCACTTGTATTAGTGTGGAAAAAACACTTTTTGCACTTGTGATAGTGTTGAAAAACGACTTTTCGCACTTGTGTTAGTGTTGAAAAACAACTTTTCGCACTTGTGTTAGTGTTGAAAAACCACTTTTCGCACTTGTGTTGGTGCAGGAAACTACTTTTGCACTTGTATTAGTGTGGAAAAAACACTTTTCGCACTTGTGTTAGTGTTGAAAAACCACTTTTCGCACTTGTGTTAGTGTTGAAAAACGACTTTTCGCACTTGTGTTAGTGTTGAAAAACAACTTTTCGCACTTGTGTTAGTGTTGAAAAACCACTTTTCGCACTTGTGTTGGTGCAGGAAACTACTTTTGCACTTGTATTAGTGTGGAAAAAACACTTTTCGCACTTGTGTTAGTGTTGAAAAACCACTTTTCGCACTTGTGTTAGTGTTGAAAAACCACTTTTCGCACTTGTGTTGGTGCAGGAAACTACTTTTGCACTTGTATTAGTGTGGAAAAACCACTTTTCGCACTTGTGTTAGTGTTGAAAAACCACTTTTCGCACTTGTGTTAGTGTTGAAAAACCACTTTTCGCACTTGTGTTGGTGCAGGAAACCACTTTTGCACTTGTATTAGTGTGGAAAAAACATTTTTTGCACTTGTGTTAGTGTTGAAAAACCACTTTTCGCACTTGTGTTAGTGTTGAAAAACCACTTTTCGCACTTGTGTTGGTGCAGGAAACCACATTTGCACTTGTATTAGTGTGGAAAAACCACTTTTCGCACTTGTGTTAGTGTTGATAAACCACTTTTCGCACTTGTGTTAGTGTTGAAAAACCACTTTTCGCACTTGTGTTAGTGTTGAAAAACCACTTTTTGCACTTGTGTTGGTGCAGGAAACCACTTTTGCACTTGTATTAGTGTGGAAAAACACTTTTTGCACTTGTGATAGTGTTGAAAAACGACTTTTCGCACTTGTGTTAGTGTTGAAAAACAACTTTTCGCACTTGTGTTAGTGTTGAAAAACCACTTTTCGCACTTGTGTTGGTGCAGGAAACTACTTTTGCACTTGTATTAGTGTGGAAAAAACACTTTTCGCACTTGTGTTAGTGTTGAAAAACCACTTTTCGCACTTGTGTTAGTGTTGAAAAACAACTTTTCGCACTTGTGTTAGTGTTGAAAAACCACTTTTCGCACTTGTGTTGGTGCAGGAAACTACTTTTGCACTTGTATTAGTGTGGAAAAAACACTTTTCGCACTTGTGTTAGTGTTGAAAAACCACTTTTCGCACTTGTGTTAGTGTTGAAAAACCACTTTTCGCACTTGTGTTAGTGTTGAAAAACAAACTTTTCGCACTTGTGTTGGTGCAGGAAACCACTTTTGCACTTGTATTAGTGTGGAAAAAACACTTTTTGCACTTGTGATAGTGTTGAAAAACTACTTTTCGCACTTGTGTTAGTGTTGAAAAACAACTTTTCGCACTTGTGTTAGTGTTGAAAAACCACTTTTCACACTTGTGTTGGTGCAGGAAACCACTTTTGCACTTGTATTAGGGTGGAAAAAACACTTTTCGCACTTGTGTTATGTTGATAAACCACTTTTCGCACTTGTGTTAGTGTTGAAAAACCACTTTTCGCACTTGTGTTGGTGCAGGAAACCACTTTTGCACTTGTATTAGTGTGGAAAAAACACTTTTTGCACTTGTGATAGTGTTGAAAAACGACTTTTCGCACTTGTGTTAGTGTTGAAAAACAACTTTTCGCACTTGTGTTAGTGTTGAAAAACCACTTTTCGCACTTGTGTTGGTGCAGGAAACTACTTTTGCACTTGTATTAGTGTGGAAAAAACACTTTTCGCACTTGTGTTAGTGTTGAAAAACCACTTTTCGCACTTGTGTTAGTGTTGAAAAACAACTTTTCGCACTTGTGTTAGTGTTGAAAAACCACTTTTCGCACTTGTGTTGGTGCAGGAAACTACTTTTGCACTTGTATTAGTGTGGAAAAAACAGTTTTCGCACTTGTGTTAGTGTTGAAAAACCACTTTTCGCACTTGTGTTAGTGTTGAAAAACCACTTTTCGCACTTGTGTTAGTGTTGAAAAACAAACTTTTCGCACTTGTGTTGGTGCAGGAAACCACTTTTGCACTTGTATTAGTGTGGAAAAAACACTTTTTGCACTTGTGATAGTGTTGAAAAACGACTTTTCGCACTTGTGTTAGTGTTGAAAAACAACTTTTCGCACTTGTGTTAGTGTTGAAAAACCACTTTTCACACTTGTGTTGGTGCAGGAAACCACTTTTGCACTTGTATTAGTGTGGAAAAAACACTTTTCGCACTTGTGTTATGTTGATAAACCACTTTTCGCACTTGTGTTAGTGTTGAAAAACCACTTTTCGCACTTGTGTTGGTGAAGGAAACCACTTTTGCACTTGTATTAGTGTTGAAAAACCACTTTTCGCACTTGTGTTAGTGTTGAAAAACCACTTTTCGCACTTGTGTTAGTGTTGAAAAACCACTTTTCGCACTTGTGTTGGTGCAGGAAACCACTTTTGCACTTGTATTAGTGTGGAAAAAATACTTTTTGCACTTGTGATAGTGTTGAAAAACGACTTTTCGCACTTGTGTTAGTGTTGAAAAACAACTTTTCGCACTTGTGTTAGTGTTGAAAAACCACTTTTCGCACTTGTGTTGGTGCAGGAAACTACTTTTGCACTTGTATTAGTGTGGAAAAAACACTTTTCGCCCTTGTGTTAGTGTTGAAAAACCACTTTTCGCACTTGTGTTAGTGTTGAAAAACCACTTTTCGCACTTGTGTTAGTGTTGAAAAACCACTTTTTGCACTTGTGTTAGTGTTGAAAAACCACTTTTCGCACTTGTGTTAGTGTTGAAAAACCACTTTTCGCACTTGTGTTAGTGTTGATAAACCACTTTTCGCACTTGTGTTGGTGCAGGAAACCACTTTTGCACTTGTATTAGTGTGGAAAAAACACTTTTCGCACTTGTGTTAGTGTTGAAAAACCACTTTTCGCACTTGTGTTGGTGCAGGAAACCACTTTTGCACTTGTATTAGTGTGGAAAAAACACTTTTCGCACTTGTGATAGTGTTGAAAAACCACTTTTCGCACTTGTGTTAGTGTTGAAAAACAACTTTTCGCACTTGTGTTAGTGTTGAAAAACCACTTTTCGCACTTGTGTTGGTGCAGGAAACCACTTTTGCACTTGTATTAGTGTGGAAAAAACACTTTTCGCACTTGTGTTAGTGTTGAAAAACCACTTTTCGCACTTGTGTTAGTGTTGAAAAACCACTTTTCGCACTTGTGTTAGTGTTGAAAAAACCACTTTTCGCACTTGTGTTAGTGTTGAAAAACCACTTTGCGCACTTGTGTTGGTGCAGGAAACCACTTTTGCACTTGTATTAGTGTGGAAAAAACACTTTTCGCACTTGTGTTAGTGTTGAAAAACCACTTTTCGCACTTGTGTTAGTGTTGAAAAACGACTTTTCGCACTTGTGTTAGTGTTGAAAAACCACTTTTTGCACTTGTGTTAGTGTTGAAAAACCACTTTTCGCACTTGTGTTGGTGCAGGAAACCACTTTTGCACTTGTATTAGTGTGGAAAAAACATTTTTTGCACTTGTGTTAGTGTTGAAAAACAACTTTTCGCACTTGTGTTAGTGTTGAAAAACCACTTTTCGCACTTGTGTTGGTGCAGGAAACCACTTTTGCACTTGTATTAGTGTGGAAAAACCACTTTTCGCACTTGTGTTAGTGTTGATAAACCACTTTTCGCACTTGTGTTAGTGTTGAAAAACCACTTTTCGCACTTGTGTTAGTGTTGAAAAACCACTTTTCGCACTTGTGTTGGTGCAGGAAACCACTTTTGCACTTGTATTAGTGTGGAAAAAACACTTTTTGCACTTGTGATAGTGTTGAAAAACGACTTTTCGCACTTGTGTTAGTGTTGAAAAACAACTTTTCGCACTTGTGTTAGTGTTGAAAAACCACTTTTCGCACTTGTGTTGGTGCAGGAAACTACTTTTGCACTTGTATTAGTGTGGAAAAAACACTTTTCGCACTTGTGTTAGTGTTGAAAAACCACTTTTCGCACTTGTGTTAGTGTTGAAAAACAACTTTTCGCACTTGTGTTAGTGTTGAAAAACCACTTTTCGCACTTGTGTTGGTGCAGGAAACTACTTTTGCACTTGTATTAGTGTGGAAAAAACACTTTTCGCACTTGTGTTAGTGTTGAAAAACCACTTTTCGCACTTGTGTTAGTGTTGAAAAACCACTTTTCGCACTTGTGTTAGTGTTGAAAAACAAACTTTTCGCACTTGTGTTGGTGCAGGAAACCACTTTTGCACTTGTATTAGTGTGGAAAAAACACTTTTTGCACTTGTGATAGTGTTGAAAAACGACTTTTCGCACTTGTGTTAGTGTTGAAAAACAACTTTTCGCACTTGTGTTAGTGTTGAAAAACCACTTTTCGCACTTGTGTTGGTGCAGGAAACTACTTTTGCACTTGTATTAGTGTGGAAAAAACACTTTTCGCACTTGTGTTAGTGTTGAAAAACCACTTTTCGCACTTGTGTTAGTGTTGAAAAACGACTTTTCGCACTTGTGTTAGTGTTGAAAAACAACTTTTCGCACTTGTGTTAGTGTTGAAAAACCACTTTTCGCACTTGTGTTGGTGCAGGAAACTACTTTTGCACTTGTATTAGTGTGGAAAAAACACTTTTCGCACTTGTGTTAGTGTTGAAAAACCACTTTTCGCACTTGTGTTAGTGTTGAAAAACCACTTTTCGCACTTGTGTTGGTGCAGGAAACTACTTTTGCACTTGTATTAGTGTGGAAAAACCACTTTTCGCACTTGTGTTAGTGTTGAAAAACCACTTTTCGCACTTGTGTTAGTGGTGAAAAACCACTTTTCGCACTTGTGTTGGTGCAGGAAACCACTTTTGCACTTGTATTAGTGTGGAAAAACCACTTTTCGCACTTGTGTTAGTGTTGAAAAACCACTTTTCGCACTTGTGTTAGTGTTGAAAAACCACTTTTCGCACTTGTGTTGGTGCAGGAAACCACTTTTGCACTTGTATTAGTGTGGAAAAAATACTTTTTGCACTTGTGATAGTGTTGAAAAACGACTTTTCGCACTTGTGTTAGTGTTGAAAAACAACTTTTCGCACTTGTGTTAGTGTTGAAAAACCACTTTTCGCACTTGTGTTGGTGCAGGAAACTACTTTTGCACTTGTATTAGTGTGGAAAAAACACTTTTCGCCCTTGTGTTAGTGTTGAAAAACCACTTTTCGCACTTGTGTTAGTGTTGAAAAACCACTTTTCGCACTTGTGTTAGTGTTGAAAAACCACTTTTTGCACTTGTGTTAGTGTTGAAAAACCACTTTTCGCACTTGTGTTAGTGTTGAAAAACCACTTTTCGCACTTGTGTTAGTGTTGAAAAACCACTTTTCGCACTTGTGTTGGTGCAGGAAACCACTTTTGCACTTGTATTAGTGTGGAAAAAACACTTTTCGCACTTGTGTTAGTGTTGAAAAACCACTTTTCGCACTTGTGTTAGTGTTGAAAAACCACTTTTCGCACTTGTGTTGGTGCAGGAAACCACTTTTGCACTTGTATTAGTGTGGAAAAAACACTTTTCGCACTTGTGATAGTGTTGAAAAACCACTTTTCGCACTTGTGTTAGTGTTGAAAAACAACTTTTCGCACTTGTGTTAGTGTTGAAAAACCACTTTTCGCACTTGTGTTGGTGCAGGAAACCACTTTTGCACTTGTATTAGTGTGTAAAAAACACTTTTCGCACTTGTGTTAGTGTTGAAAAACCACTTTTCGCACTTGTGTTAGTGTTGAAAAACCACTTTTCGCACTTGTGTTAGTGTTGAAAAACCACTTTTCGCACTTGTGTTAGTGTTGAAAAACCACTTTGCGCACTTGTGTTGGTGCAGGAAACCACTTTTGCACTTGTATTAGTGTGGAAAAAACACTTTTCGCACTTGTGTTAGTGTTGAAAAACCACTTTTCGCACTTGTGTTAGTGTTGAAAAACGACTTTTCGCACTTGTGTTAGTGTTGAAAAACCACTTTTTGCACTTGTGTTAGTGTTGAAAAACCACTTTTCGCACTTGTGTTAGTGTTGAAAAACCACTTTTCGCACTTGTGTTAGTGTTGAAAAACCACTTTTCGCACATGTGTTGGTGCAGGAAACCACTTTTGCACTTGTATTAGTGTGGAAAAAACACTTTTCGCACTTGTGTTAGTGTTGAAAAACCACTTTTCGCACTTGTGTGTGTTGAAAAACCACTTTTCGCACTTGTGTTAGTGTTGAAAAATCACTTTTCGCACTTGTGTTGGTGCAGGAAACCACTTTTGCACTTGTATTAGTGTGGAAAAAACACTTTTCGCACTTGTGTTAGTGTTGAAAAACCACTTTTCGCACTTGTGTTAGTGTTGAAAAACCACTTTTCGCACTTGTGTTAGTGTTGATAAACCACTTTTTGCACTTGTGTTAGTGTTGGAAAACCACTTTTTGCACTTGTGTTCGTGAAGGAAACCACTTTTGCACTTGTATTAGTGTGGAAAAAACACTTTTCGCACTTGTGTTAGTGTTGAAAAACCACTTTTCGCACTTGTGTTAGTGTTGAAAAACCACTTTTCGCACTTGTGTTGGTGCAGGAAACCACTTTTGCACTTGTATTAGTGTGGAAAAAACACTTTTCGCACTTGTGTTAGTGTTGAAAAACCACTTTTCGCACTTGTGTTAGTGTTGAAAAACCACTTTTCGCACTTGTGTTAGTGTTGATAAACCACTTTTCGCACTTGTGTTAGTGTTGAAAAACCACTTTTCGCACTTGTGTTGGTGAAGGAAACCACTTTTGCACTTGTATTAGTGTGGAAAAAACACTTTTCGCACTTGTGTTAGTGTTGAAAAACCACTTTTCGCACTTGTGTTATTGTTGAAAAACCACTTTTCGCACTTGTGTTAGTGTTGAAAAACCACTTTTCGCACTTGTGTTGGTGCTGGAAACCACTTTTGCACTTGTATTAGTGTGGAAAAAACACTTTTCGCACTTGTGTTAGTGTTGAAAAACCACTTTTCGCACTTGTGTTAGTGTTGAAAAACGACTTTTCGCACTTGTGTTAGTGTTGAAAAAACACTTTTTGCACTTGTGTTAGTGTTGAAAAACCACTTTTCGCACTTGTGTTAGTGTTGAAAAACCACTTTTCGCACTTGTGTTAGTGTTGAAAAACCACTTTTCGCACTTGTGTTAGTGTTGAAAAACCACTTTTCGCACTTGTGTTGGTGCAGGAAACCACTTTTGCACTTGTATTAGTGTGGAAAAAACACTATTCGCACTTGTGTTAGTGTTGAAAAACCACTTTTCGCACTTGTGTGTGTTGAAAAACCACTTTTCGCACTTGTGTTAGTGTTGAAAAACCACTTTTCGCACTTGTGTTGGTGCAGGAAACCACTTTTGCACTTGTATTAGTGTGGAAAAAACACTTTTCGCACTAGTGTTAGTGTTGAAAAACCACTTTTCGCACTTGTGTTAGTGTTGAAAAACCACTTTTCGCACTTGTGTTAGTGTTGATAAACCACTTTTCGCACTTGTGTTAGTGTTGAAAAACCACTTTTCACACTTGTGTTGGTGAAGGAAACCACTTTTGCACTTGTATTAGTGTGGAAAAAACACTTTTCGCACTTGTGTTAGTGTTGAAAAACCACTTTTTGCACTTGTGTTAGTGTTGAAAAACAACTTTTCGCACTTGTGTTGGTGCAGGAAACCACTTTTGCACTTGTATTAGTGTGGAAAAAACATTTTTTGCACTTGTGTTAGTGTTGAAAAACCACTTTTCGCACTTGTGTTAGTGTTGAAAAACCACTTTTCGCACTTGTGTTAGTGTTGAAAAACCACTTTTCGCACTTGTGTTAGTGTTGAAAAACCACTTTTCGCACTTGTGTTGGTGCAGGAAACCAATTTTGCACTTGTATTAGTGTGGAAAAAACACTTTTCGCACTTGTGTTAGTGTTGAAAAACCACTTTTTGCGCTTGTGTTAGTGTTGAAAAACCACTTTTCGCACTTGTGTTAGTGTTGAAAAACCACTTTTCGCACTTGTGTTGGTGCAGGAAACCACTTTTGCACTTGTATTAGTGTGGAAAAAACACTTTTCGCACTTGTGTTAGTGTTGAAAAACCACTTTTCGCACTTGTGTTAGTGTTGAGAATCCACTTTTTGCACTTGTGTTGGTGCAGGAAACCACTTTTGCACTTGTATTAGTGTGGAAAAAACACTTTTCGCACTTGTGTTCGTGTTGAAAAACCACTTTTCGCACTTGTGTTAGTGTTGAAAAACAACTTTTCGCACTTGTGTTAGTGTTGAAAAACCACTTTTCACACTTGTGTTGGTGCAGGAAACCACTTTTGCACTTGTAATAGTGTGGAAAAAACACTTTTCGCACTTGTGTTATGTTGATAAACCACTTATCGCACTTGTGTTAGTGTTGAAAAACCACTTTTCGCACTTGTGTTGGTGAAGGAAACCACTTTTGCACTTGTATTAGTGTGGAAAAAACACTTTTCGCACTTGTGTTAGTGTTGAAAAACCACTTTTCGCACTTGTGTTAGTGTTGAAAAACCACTTTTCGCACTTGTGTTGGTGCAGGAAACCACTTTTGCACTTGTATTAGTGTGGAAAAAACATTTTTTGCACTTGTGTTAGTGTTGAAAAACCACTTTTCGCACTTGTGTTAGTGGTGAAAAACCACTTTTCGCACTTGTGTTGGTGCAGGAAACCACTTTTGCACTTGTATTAGTGTGGAAAAACCACTTTTCGCACTTGTGTTAGTGTTGAAAAACCACTTTTCGCACTTGCGTTAGTGTTGAAAAACCACTTTTCGCACTTGTGTTGGTGCAGGAAACCACTATTGCACTTGTATTAGTGTGGAAAAAATACTTTTTGCACTTGTATTAGTGTGGAAAAAACACTTTTCGCCCTTGTGTTAGTGTTGAAAAACCACTTTTCGCACTTCTGTTAGTGTTGAAAAACCACTTTTCGCACTTGTGTTAGTGTTGAAAAACCACTTTTTGCACTTGTGTTAGTGTTGAAAAACCACTTTTCGCACTTGTGTTAGTGTTGAAAAACCACTTTTCGCACTTGTGTTAGTGTTGAAAAACCACTTTTCGCACTTGTGTTGGTGCAGGAAACCACTTTTGCACTTGTATTAGTGTGGAAAAAACACTTTTCGCACTTGTGTTAGTGTTGAAAAACGACTTTTCGCACTTGTGTTGGTGCAGGAAACCACTTTTGCACTTGTATTAGTGTGGAAAAAACACTTTTCGCACTTGTGATAGTGTTGAAAAACCACTTTTCGCACTTGTGTTAGTGTTGAAAAACAACTTTTCGCACTTGTGTTAGTGTTGAAAAACCACTTTTCGCACTTGTGTTGGTGCAGGAAACCACTTTTGCACTTGTATTAGTGTGGAAAAAACACTTTTCGCACTTGTGTTAGTGTTGAAAAACCACTTTTCGCACTTGTGTTAGTGTTGAAAAACCACTTTTCGCACTTGTGTTAGTGTTGAAAAACCACTTTTCGCACTTGTGTTAGTGTTGAAAAACCACTTTGCGCACTTGTGTTGGTGCAGGAAACCACTTTTGCACTTGTATTAGTGTGGAAAAAACACTTTTCGCACTTGTGTTAGTGTTGAAAAACCACTTTTCGCACTTGTGTTAGTGTTGAAAAACGACTTTTCGCACTTGTGTTAGTGTTGAAAAACCACTTTTTGCACTTGTGTTAGTGTTGAAAAACCACTTTTCGCACTTGTGTTAGTGTTGAAAAACCACTTTTCGCACTTGTGTTAGTGTTGAAAAACCACTTTTCGCACTTGTGTTAGTGTTGAAAAACCACTTTTCGCACATGTGTTGGTGCAGGAAACCACTTTTGCACTTGTATTAGTGTGGAAAAAACACTTTTCGCACTTGTGTTAGTGTTGAAAAACCACTTTTCGCACTTGTGTGTGTTGAAAAACCACTTTTCGCACTTGTGTTAGTGTTGAAAAATCACTTTTTGCACTTGTGTTGGTGCAGGAAACCACTTTTGCACTTGTATTAGTGTGGAAAAAACACTTTTCGCACTTGTGTTAGTGTTGAAAAACCACTTTTCGCACTTGTGTTAGTGTTGAAAAACCACTTTTCGCACTTGTATTAGTGTGGAAAAAACACTTTTCGCACTTGTGTTAGTGTTGGAAAACCACTTTTCGCACTTGTGTTCGTGAAGGAAACCACTTTTGCACTTGTATTAGTGTGGAAAAAACACTTTTCGCACTTGTGTTAGTGTTGAAAAACCACTTTTCGCACTTGTGTTAGTGTTGAAAAACCACTTTTCGCACTTGTGTTGGTGCAGGAAACCACTTTTGCACTTGTATTAGTGTGGAAAAACCACTTTTCGCACTTGTGTTAGTGTTGATAAACCACTTTTCGCACTTGTGTTAGTGTTGAAAAACCACTTTTCGCACTTGTGTTAGTGTTGAAAAACCACTTTTCGCACTTGTGTTGGTGCAGGAAACCACTTTTGCACTTGTATTAGTGTGGAAAAAACACTTTTTGCACTTGTGATAGTGTTGAAAAACGACTTTTCGCACTTGTGTTAGTGTTGAAAAACAACTTTTCGCACTTGTGTTAGTGTTGAAAAACCACTTTTCGCACTTGTGTTGGTGCAGGAAACTACTTTTGCACTTGTATTAGTGTGGAAAAAACACTTTTCGCACTTGTGTTAGTGTTGAAAAACCACTTTTCGCACTTGTGTTAGTGTTGAAAAACAACTTTTCGCACTTGTGTTAGTGTTGAAAAACCACTTTTCGCACTTGTGTTGGTGCAGGAAACTACTTTTGCACTTGTATTAGTGTGGAAAAAACACTTTTCGCACTTGTGTTAGTGTTGAAAAACCACTTTTCGCACTTGTGTTAGTGTTGAAAAACCACTTTTCGCACTTGTGTTAGTGTTGAAAAACAAACTTTTCGCACTTGTGTTGGTGCAGGAAACCACTTTTGCACTTGTATTAGTGTGGAAAAAACACTTTTTGCACTTGTGATAGTGTTGAAAAACGACTTTTCGCACTTGTGTTAGTGTTGAAAAACAACTTTTCGCACTTGTGTTAGTGTTGAAAAACCACTTTTCGCACTTGTGTTGGTGCAGGAAACTACTTTTGCACTTGTATTAGTGTGGAAAAAACACTTTTCGCACTTGTGTTAGTGTTGAAAAACCACTTTTCGCACTTGTGTTAGTGTTGAAAAACGACTTTTCGCACTTGTGTTAGTGTTGAAAAACAACTTTTCGCACTTGTGTTAGTGTTGAAAAACCACTTTTCGCACTTGTGTTGGTGCAGGAAACTACTTTTGCACTTGTATTAGTGTGGAAAAAACACTTTTCGCACTTGTGTTAGTGTTGAAAAACCACTTTTCGCACTTGTGTTAGTGTTGAAAAACCACTTTTCGCACTTGTGTTGGTGCAGGAAACTACTTTTGCACTTGTATTAGTGTGGAAAAACCACTTTTCGCACTTGTGTTAGTGTTGAAAAACCACTTTTCGCACTTGTGTTAGTGGTGAAAAACCACTTTTCGCACTTGTGTTGGTGCAGGAAACCACTTTTGCACTTGTATTAGTGTGGAAAAACCACTTTTCGCACTTGTGTTAGTGTTGAAAAACCACTTTTCGCACTTGTGTTAGTGTTGAAAAACCACTTTTCGCACTTGTGTTGGTGCAGGAAACCACTTTTGCACTTGTATTAGTGTGGAAAAAATACTTTTTGCACTTGTGATAGTGTTGAAAAACGACTTTTCGCACTTGTGTTAGTGTTGAAAAACAACTTTTCGCACTTGTGTTAGTGTTGAAAAACCACTTTTCGCACTTGTGTTGGTGCAGGAAACTACTTTTGCACTTGTATTAGTGTGGAAAAAACACTTTTCGCCCTTGTGTTAGTGTTGAAAAACCACTTTTCGCACTTGTGTTAGTGTTGAAAAACCACTTTTCGCACTTGTGTTAGTGTTGAAAAACCACTTTTTGCACTTGTGTTAGTGTTGAAAAACCACTTTTCGCACTTGTGTTAGTGTTGAAAAACCACTTTTCGCACTTGTGTTAGTGTTGAAAAACCACTTTTCGCACTTGTGTTGGTGCAGGAAACCACTTTTGCACTTGTATTAGTGTGGAAAAAACACTTTTCGCACTTGTGTTAGTGTTGAAAAACCACTTTTCGCACTTGTGTTAGTGTTGAAAAACCACTTTTCGCACTTGTGTTGGTGCAGGAAACCACTTTTGCACTTGTATTAGTGTGGAAAAAACACTTTTCGCACTTGTGATAGTGTTGAAAAACCACTTTTCGCACTTGTGTTAGTGTTGAAAAACAACTTTTCGCACTTGTGTTAGTGTTGAAAAACCACTTTTCGCACTTGTGTTGGTGCAGGAAACCACTTTTGCACTTGTATTAGTGTGTAAAAAACACTTTTCGCACTTGTGTTAGTGTTGAAAAACCACTTTTCGCACTTGTGTTAGTGTTGAAAAACCACTTTTCGCACTTGTGTTAGTGTTGAAAAACCACTTTTCGCACTTGTGTTAGTGTTGAAAAACCACTTTGCGCACTTGTGTTGGTGCAGGAAACCACTTTTGCACTTGTATTAGTGTGGAAAAAACACTTTTCGCACTTGTGTTAGTGTTGAAAAACCACTTTTCGCACTTGTGTTAGTGTTGAAAAACGACTTTTCGCACTTGTGTTAGTGTTGAAAAACCACTTTTTGCACTTGTGTTAGTGTTGAAAAACCACTTTTCGCACTTGTGTTAGTGTTGAAAAACCACTTTTCGCACTTGTGTTAGTGTTGAAAAACCACTTTTCGCACATGTGTTGGTGCAGGAAACCACTTTTGCACTTGTATTAGTGTGGAAAAAACACTTTTCGCACTTGTGTTAGTGTTGAAAAACCACTTTTCGCACTTGTGTGTGTTGAAAAACCACTTTTCGCACTTGTGTTAGTGTTGAAAAATCACTTTTCGCACTTGTGTTGGTGCAGGAAACCACTTTTGCACTTGTATTAGTGTGGAAAAAACACTTTTCGCACTTGTGTTAGTGTTGAAAAACCACTTTTCGCACTTGTGTTAGTGTTGAAAAACCACTTTTCGCACTTGTGTTAGTGTTGATAAACCACTTTTCGCACTTGTGTTAGTGTTGGAAAACCACTTTTTGCACTTGTGTTCGTGAAGGAAACCACTTTTGCACTTGTATTAGTGTGGAAAAAACACTTTTCGCACTTGTGTTAGTGTTGAAAAACCACTTTTCGCACTTGTGTTAGTGTTGAAAAACCACTTTTCGCACTTGTGTTGGTGCAGGAAACCACTTTTGCACTTGTATTAGTGTGGAAAAAACACTTTTCGCACTTGTGTTAGTGTTGAAAAACCACTTTTCGCACTTGTGTTAGTGTTGAAAAACCACTTTTCGCACTTGTGTTAGTGTTGATAAACCACTTTTCGCACTTGTGTTAGTGTTGAAAAACCACTTTTCGCACTTGTGTTGGTGAAGGAAACCACTTTTGCACTTGTATTAGTGTGGAAAAAACACTTTTCGCACTTGTGTTAGTGTTGAAAAACCACTTTTCGCACTTGTGTTATTGTTGAAAAACCACTTTTCGCACTTGTGTTAGTGTTGAAAAACCACTTTTCGCACTTGTGTTGGTGCTGGAAACCACTTTTGCACTTGTATTAGTGTGGAAAAAACACTTTTCGCACTTGTGTTAGTGTTGAAAAACCACTTTTCGCACTTGTGTTAGTGTTGAAAAACGACTTTTCGCACTTGTGTTAGTGTTGAAAAAACACTTTTTGCACTTGTGTTAGTGTTGAAAAACCACTTTTCGCACTTGTGTTAGTGTTGAAAAACCACTTTTCGCACTTGTGTTAGTGTTGAAAAACCACTTTTCGCACTTGTGTTAGTGTTGAAAAACCACTTTTCGCACTTGTGTTAGTGTTGAAAAACCACTTTTCGCACTTGTGTTGGTGCAGGAAACCACTTTTGCACTTGTATTAGTGTGGAAAAAACACTATTCGCACTTGTGTTAGTGTTGAAAAACCACTTTTCGCACTTGTGTGTGTTGAAAAACCACTTTTCGCACTTGTGTTAGTGTTGAAAAACCACTTTTCGCACTTGTGTTGGTGCAGGAAACCACTTTTGCACTTGTATTAGTGTGGAAAAAACACTTTTCGCACTTGTGTTAGTGTTGAAAAACCACTTTTCGCACTTGTGTTAGTGTTGAAAAACCACTTTTCGCACTTGTGTTAGTGTTGATAAACCACTTTTCGCACTTGTGTTAGTGTTGAAAAACCACTTTTCACACTTGTGTTGGTGAAGGAAACCACTTTTGCACTTGTATTAGTGTGGAAAAAACACTTTTCGCACTTGTGTTAGTGTTGAAAAACCACTTTTTGCACTTGTGTTAGTGTTGAAAAACAACTTTTCGCACTTGTGTTGGTGCAGGAAACCACTTTTGCACTTGTATTAGTGTGGAAAAAACATTTTTTGCACTTGTGTTAGTGTTGAAAAACCACTTTTCGCACTTGTGTTAGTGTTGAAAAACCACTTTTCGCACTTGTGTTAGTGTTGAAAAACCACTTTTCGCACTTGTGTTAGTGTTGAAAAACCACTTTTCGCACTTGTGTTGGTGCAGGAAACCAATTTTGCACTTGTATTAGTGTGGAAAAAACACTTTTCGCACTTGTGTTAGTGTTGAAAAACCACTTTTTGCGCTTGTGTTAGTGTTGAAAAACCACTTTTCGCACTTGTGTTAGTGTTGAAAAACCACTTTTCGCACTTGTGTTGGTGCAGGAAACCACTTTTGCACTTGTATTAGTGTGGAAAAAACACTTTTCGCACTTGTGTTAGTGTTGAAAAACCACTTTTCGCACTTGTGTTAGTGTTGAGAATCCACTTTTTGCACTTGT
This sequence comes from Myxine glutinosa, assembly GCF_964187855.1. Taxonomy (NCBI): domain Eukaryota; kingdom Metazoa; phylum Chordata; class Myxini; order Myxiniformes; family Myxinidae; genus Myxine; species Myxine glutinosa. The sequence continues at coordinate 31,535 of NW_027617501.1, read as the reverse complement.
GTTGGTGCAGGAAACCACTTTTGCACTTGTATTAGTGTGGAAAAAACACTTTTCGCACTTGTGTTCGTGTTGAAAAACCACTTTTCGCACTTGTGTTAGTGTTGAAAAACAACTTTTCGCACTTGTGTTAGTGTTGAAAAACCACTTTTCACACTTGTGTTGGTGCAGGAAACCACTTTTGCACTTGTAATAGTGTGGAAAAAACACTTTTCGCACTTGTGTTATGTTGATAAACCACTTATCGCACTTGTGTTAGTGTTGAAAAACCACTTTTCGCACTTGTGTTGGTGAAGGAAACCACTTTTGCACTTGTATTAGTGTGGAAAAAACACTTTTCGCACTTGTGTTAGTGTTGAAAAACCACTTTTCGCACTTGTGTTAGTGTTGAAAAACCACTTTTCGCACTTGTGTTGGTGCAGGAAACCACTTTTGCACTTGTATTAGTGTGGAAAAAACATTTTTTGCACTTGTGTTAGTGTTGAAAAACCACTTTTCGCACTTGTGTTAGTGGTGAAAAACCACTTTTCGCACTTGTGTTGGTGCAGGAAACCACTTTTGCACTTGTATTAGTGTGGAAAAACCACTTTTCGCACTTGTGTTAGTGTTGAAAAACCACTTTTCGCACTTGCGTTAGTGTTGAAAAACCACTTTTCGCACTTGTGTTGGTGCAGGAAACCACTATTGCACTTGTATTAGTGTGGAAAAAATACTTTTTGCACTTGTATTAGTGTGGAAAAAACACTTTTCGCCCTTGTGTTAGTGTTGAAAAACCACTTTTCGCACTTCTGTTAGTGTTGAAAAACCACTTTTCGCACTTGTGTTAGTGTTGAAAAACCACTTTTTGCACTTGTGTTAGTGTTGAAAAACCACTTTTCGCACTTGTGTTAGTGTTGAAAAACCACTTTTCGCACTTGTGTTAGTGTTGAAAAACCACTTTTCGCACTTGTGTTGGTGCAGGAAACCACTTTTGCACTTGTATTAGTGTGGAAAAAACACTTTTCGCACTTGTGTTAGTGTTGAAAAACGACTTTTCGCACTTGTGTTGGTGCAGGAAACCACTTTTGCACTTGTATTAGTGTGGAAAAAACACTTTTCGCACTTGTGATAGTGTTGAAAAACCACTTTTCGCACTTGTGTTAGTGTTTAAAAACAACTTTTCGCACTTGTGTTAGTGTTGAAAAACCACTTTTCGCACTTGTGTTGGTGCAGGAAACCACTTTTGCACTTGTATTAGTGTGGAAAAAACACTTTTCGCACTTGTGTTAGTGTTGAAAAACCACTTTTCGCACTTGTGTTAGTGTTGAAAAACCACTTTTCGCACTTGTGTTAGTGTTGAAAAACCACTTTTCGCACTTGTGTTAGTGTTGAAAAACCACTTTGCGCACTTGTGTTGGTGCAGGAAACCACTTTTGCACTTGTATTAGTGTGGAAAAAACACTTTTCGCACTTGTGTTAGTGTTGAAAAACCACTTTTCGCACTTGTGTTAGTGTTGAAAAACGACTTTTCGCACTTGTGTTAGTGTTGAAAAACCACTTTTTGCACTTGTGTTAGTGTTGAAAAACCACTTTTCGCACTTGTGTTAGTGTTGAAAAACCACTTTTCGCACTTGTGTTAGTGTTGAAAAACCACTTTTCGCACTTGTGTTAGTGTTGAAAAACCACTTTTCGCACATGTGTTGGTGCAGGAAACCACTTTTGCACTTGTATTAGTGTGGAAAAAACACTTTTCGCACTTGTGTTAGTGTTGAAAAACCACTTTTCGCACTTGTGTGTGTTGAAAAACCACTTTTCGCACTTGTGTTAGTGTTGAAAAATCACTTTTCGCACTTGTGTTGGTGCAGGAAACCACTTTTGCACTTGTATTAGTGTGGAAAAAACACTTTTCGCACTTGTGTTAGTGTTGAAAAACCACTTTTCGCACTTGTGTTAGTGTTGAAAAACCACTTTTCGCACTTGTGTTAGTGTTGATAAACCACTTTTCGCACTTGTGTTAGTGTTGGAAAACCACTTTTCGCACTTGTGTTCGTGAAGGAAACCACTTTTGCACTTGTATTAGTGTGGAAAAAACACTTTTCGCACTTGTGTTAGTGTTGAAAAACCACTTTTCGCACTTGTGTTAGTGTTGAAAAACCACTTTTCGCACTTGTGTTGGTGCAGGAAACCACTTTTGCACTTGTATTAGTGTGGAAAAAACACTTTTCGCACTTGTGTTAGTGTTGAAAAACCACTTTTCGCACTTGTGTTAGTGTTGAAAAACCACTTTTCGCACTTGTGTTAGTGTTGATAAACCACTTTTCGCACTTGTGTTAGTGTTGAAAAACCACTTTTCGCACTTGTGTTGGTGAAGGAAACCACTTTTGCACTTGTATTAGTGTGGAAAAAACACTTTTCGCACTTGTGTTAGTGTTGAAAAACCACTTTTCGCACTTGTGTTATTGTTGAAAAACCACTTTTCGCACTTGTGTTAGTGTTGAAAAACCACTTTTCGCACTTGTGTTGGTGCTGGAAACCACTTTTGCACTTGTATTAGTGTGGAAAAAACACTTTTCGCACTTGTGTTAGTGTTGAAAAACCACTTTTCGCACTTGTGTTAGTGTTGAAAAACGACTTTTCGCACTTGTGTTAGTGTTGAAAAAACACTTTTTGCACTTGTGTTAGTGTTGAAAAACCACTTTTCGCACTTGTGTTAGTGTTGAAAAACCACTTTTCGCACTTGTGTTAGTGTTGAAAAACCACTTTTCGCACTTGTGTTAGTGTTGAAAAACCACTTTTCGCACTTGTGTTAGTGTTGAAAAACCACTTTTCGCACTTGTGTTGGTGCAGGAAACCACTTTTGCACTTGTATTAGTGTGGAAAAAACACTATTCGCACTTGTGTTAGTGTTGAAAAACCACTTTTCGCACTTGTGTGTGTTGAAAAACCACTTTTCGCACTTGTGTTAGTGTTGAAAAACCACTTTTCGCACTTGTGTTGGTGCAGGAAACCACTTTTGCACTTGTATTAGTGTGGAAAAAACACTTTTCGCACTTGTGTTAGTGTTGAAAAACCACTTTTCGCACTTGTGTTAGTGTTGAAAAACCACTTTTCGCACTTGTGTTAGTGTTGATAAACCACTTTTCGCACTTGTGTTAGTGTTGAAAAACCACTTTTCACACTTGTGTTGGTGAAGGAAACCACTTTTGCACTTGTGTTAGTGTTGAAAAACCACTTTTTGCACTTGTGTTAGTGTTGAAAAACAACTTTTCGCACTTGTGTTGGTGCAGGAAACCACTTTTGCACTTGTATTAGTGTGGAAAAAACATTTTTTGCACTTGTGTTAGTGTTGAAAAACCACTTTTCGCACTTGTGTTAGTGTTGAAAAACCACTTTTCGCACTTGTGTTAGTGTTGAAAAACCACTTTTCGCACTTGTGTTAGTGTTGAAAAACCACTTTTCGCACTTGTGTTGGTGCAGGAAACCAATTTTGCACTTGTATTAGTGTGGAAAAAACACTTTTCGCACTTGTGTTAGTGTTGAAAAACCACTTTTTGCGCTTGTGTTAGTGTTGAAAAACCACTTTTCGCACTTGTGTTAGTGTTGAAAAACCACTTTTCGCACTTGTGTTGGTGCAGGAAACCACTTTTGCACTTGTATTAGTGTGGAAAAAACACTTTTCGCACTTGTGTTAGTGTTGAAAAACCACTTTTCGCACTTGTGTTAGTGTTGAAAAACCACTTTTCGCACTTGTGTTGGTGCAGGAAACCAATTTTGCACTTGTATTAGTGTGGAAAAAACACTTTTCGCACTTGTGTTAGTGTTGAAAAACCACTTTTTGCGCTTGTGTTAGTGTTGAAAAACCACTTTTCGCACTTGTGTTAGTGTTGAAAAACCACTTTTCGCACTTGTGTTGGTGCAGGAAACCACTTTTGCACTTGTATTAGTGTGGAAAAAACACTTTTCGCACTTGTGTTAGTGTTGAAAAACCACTTTTCGCACTTGTGTTAGTGTTGAAAAACCACTTTTCGCACTTGTGTTGGTGCAGGAAACCACTTTTGCACTTGTATTAGTGTGGAAAAAACACTTTTTGCACTTGTGTTAGTGTTGAAAAACCACTTTTCGCACTTGTGTTAGTGTTGAAAAACCACTTTTCGCACTTGTGTTGGTGCAGGAAACCACTTTTGCACTTGTATTAGTGTGGAAAAAACACTTTTCGCACTTGTGTTAGTGTTGAAAAACCACTTTTCGCACTTGTGTTAGTCTTGAAAAACCACTTTTCGCACTTGTGTTGGTGCAGGAAACACTTTTGAAACCACTTTGAAACCAAAAAAAGGAAACCACTTTTGCTCTTGTATTAGTGTGGGAAAAACACTTTTTGCACTTGTGATAGTGTTGAAAAACCACTTTTCGCACTTGTGTTAGTGTTGAAAAACCACTTTTCGCACTTGTGTTAGTGTTGAAAAACCACTTTTCGCACTTGTGTTAGTGTTGAAAAACCACTTTTCGCACTTGTGTTGGTGCAGGAAACCACTTTTGCACTTGTATTAGTGTGGAAAAAACACTTTTCGCACTTGTGTTAGTGTTGAAAAACCACTTTTCGCACTTGTGTTAGTGTTGAAAAACCACTTTCGCACTTGTGTTGGTGCAGGAAACCACTTTTGCACTTGTATTAGTGTGGAAAAACCACTTTTCGCACTTGTGTTAGTGTTGAAAAACCACTTTTCGCACTTGTGTTAGTGTTGAAAAACCACTTTTCGCACTTGTGTTGGTGCAGGAAACCACTTTTGCACTTGTATTAGTGTGGAAAAAACACTTTTTGCACTTGAGATAGTGTTGAAAAACCACTTTTCGCACTTGTGTTAGTGTTGAAAAACCACTTTTCGCACTTGTGTGGGTGCAGGAAACCACTTTTGCACTTGTATTAGTGTGGCAAAAACACTTTTTGCACTTGTGATAGTGTTGAAAAACCACTTTTCGCACTTGTGTTAGTGTTGAAAAACCACTTTTCACACTTGTGTTGGTGCAGGAAACCACTTTTGCACTTGTATTAGTGTGGAAAAACCACTTTTCGCACTTGTGTTAGTGTTGAAAAACCACTTTTCGCACTTGTGTTAGTGTTGAAAAACCACTTTTCGCACTTGTGTTGGTGAAGGAAACCACTTTTGCACTTGTATTAGTGTGGAAAAAACACTTTTTGCACTTGTGATAGTGTTGAAAAACCACTTTTCGCACTTGTGTTAGTGTTGAAAAACCACTTTTCGCACTTGTGTAAGTGTTGAAAAACCACTTTTCGCAATTGTGTTGGTGCAGGAAACCACTTTTGCACTTGTATTAGTGTGGAAAAAACACTTTTTGCACTTGTGATAGTGTTGAAAAACGACTTTTCGCACTTGTGTTAGTGTTGAAAAACCACTTTTCGCACTTGTGTTAGTGTTGAAAAACCACTTTTCGCACTTGTGTTGGTGCAGGAAACCACTTTTGCACTTGTATTAGTGTGGAAAAACCACTTTTCGCACCTGTGTTAGTGTTGAAAAACCACTTTTTGCACTTGTGTTAGTGTTGAAATACCACTTTTCGCACTTGTGTTGGTGCAGGAAACCACTTTTGCACTTGTATTAGTGTGGAAAAAACACTTTTCGCACTTGTGTTAGTGTTGAAAAACCACTTTTCGCACTTGTGTTAGTGTTGAAAAACCACTTTTCGCACTTGTGTTGGTGCAGGAAACCACTTTTGCACTTGTATTAGTGTGGAAAAACAACTTTTCGCACTTGTGTTAGTGTTGAAAAACCACTTTTCGCACTTGTGTTAGTGTTGAAAAACCACTTTTTGCACTTGTGTTGGTGCAGGAAACCACTTTTGCACTTATATTAGTGGGAAAAAACACTTTTTGCACTTGTGATAGTGTTGAAAAACCACTTTTCGCACTTGTGTTAGTGTTGAAAAACCACTTTTCGCACTTGTATTGGTGCAGGAAACCACTTTTGCACTTGTATTAGTGTGGAAAAACCACTTTTCGCACTTGTATTAGTGTTGAAAAACCACTTTTCGCACTTGTATTAGTGTGGCAAAAACACTTTTTGCACTTGTGATAGTGTTGAAAAACCACTTTTCGCACTTGTGTTAGTGTTGAAAAACCACTTTTCGCACTTGTGTTGGTGCAGGAAACCACTTTTGCACTTGTATTAGTGTGGAAAAACCACTTTTCGCACTTGTGTTAGTGTTGAAAACCACTTTTCGCTCTTGTGTTAGTGTTGAAAAACCACTTTTCGCACTTGTGTTAGTGTTGAAAAACCACTTTTTGCACTTGTGTTGGTGCAGGAAACCACTTTTGCACTTGTATTAGTGTGGAAAAAACACTTTTTGCACTTGTGATAGTGTTGAAAAACCAATTTTCGCACTTGTGTTAGTGTTGAAAAACCACTTTTCGCACTTGTGTTAGTGTTGAAAAACCACTTTTCGCACTTGTGTGGGTGCAGGAAACCACTTTTGCACTTGTATTAGTGTGGAAAAACCACTTTTTGCACTTGTGTTAGTGTGGAAAAAACACTTTTTGCACTTGTGATAGTGTTGAAAAACCAATTTTCGCACTTGTGTTAGTGTTGAAAAACCACTTTTCGCACTTGTGTTAGTGTTGAAAAACCACTTTTCGCACTTGTGTGGGTGCAGGAAACCACTTTTGCACTTGTATTAGTGTGGAAAAACCACTTTTTGCACTTGTGTTAGTGTTGAAAAACCACTTTTCGCACTTGTGTTAGTGTTGAAAAACCACTTTTCGCACTTGTGTTGGTGCAGGAAACCACTTTTGCACTTGTATTAGTGTGGAAAAAACACTTTTTGCACTTGTGATAGTGTTGAAAAACCACTTTTCGCACTTGTGTTAGTGTTGAAAAACCACTTTCTGCACTTGTGTTAGTTTTGAAAAACCACTTTTCGCACTTGTGTTGGTGCAGGAAACCGCTTTTGCACTTGTATTAGTGTGGAAAAAACACTTTTTGCACTTGTGTTAGTGTTGAAAAACCACTTTTCGCACTTGTGTTAGTGTTGAAAAACCACTTTTCGCACTTGTGTTGGTGCAGGAAACCACTTTTGCACTTGTATTAGTGTGGAAAAAACACTTTTCGCACTTGTGTTAGTGTTGAAAAACCACTTTTCGCACTTGTGTTAGTGTTGAAAAACCACTTTTCGCACTTGTGTTGGTGCAGGAAACCACTTTTGCACTTGTATTAGTGTGGAAAAAACACTTTTTGCACTTGTGTTAGTGTTGAAAAACCACTTTTCGCACTTGTGTTAGTGTTGAAAAACCACTTTTCGCACTTGTGTTGGTGCAGGAAACCACTTTTGCACTTGTATTAGTGTGGAAAAAACACTTTTCGCACTTGTGTTAGTGTTGAAAAACCACTTTTCGCACTTGTGTTAGTCTTGAAAAACCACTTTTCGCACTTGTGTTGGTGCAGGAAACACTTTTGAAACCACTTTGAAACCAAAAAAAGGAAACCACTTTTGCTCTTGTATTAGTGTTGAAAAACCACTTTTCGCACTTGTGTTAGTGTTGAAAAACCACTTTTCGCACTTGTGTTGGTGCAGGAAACCACTTTTGCACTTGTATTAGTGTGGAAAAACAACTTTTCGCACTTGTGTTAGTGTTGAAAAACCACTTTTCGCACTTGTGTTAGTGTTGAAAAACCACTTTTTGCACTTGTGTTGGTGCAGGAAACCACTTTTGCACTTATATTAGTGTGGAAAAAACACTTTTTGCACTTGTGATAGTGTTGAAAAACCACTTTTCGCACTTGTGTTAGTGTTGAAAAACCACTTTTCGCACTTGTATTGGTGCAGGAAACCACTTTTGCACTTGTATTAGTGTGGAAAAACCACTTTTCGCACTTGTGTTAGTGTTGAAAAACCACTTTTTGCACTTGTATTAGTGTGGAAAAAACACTTTTTGCACTTGTGATAGTGTTGAAAAACCACTTTTCGCACTTGTGTTAGTGTTGAAAAACCACTTTTCGCACTTGTGTTGGTGCAGGAAACCACTTTTGCACTTGTATTAGTGTGGAAAAACCACTTTTCGCACTTGTGTTAGTGTTGAAAACCACTTTTCGCTCTTGTGTTAGTGTTGAAAAACCACTTTTCGCACTTGTGTTGGTGCAGGAAACCACTTTTGCACTTGTATTAGTGTGGAAAAAACACTTTTTGCACTTGTGATAGTGTTGAAAAACCAATTTTCGCACTTGTGTTAGTGTTGAAAAACCACTTTTCGCACTTGTGTTAGTGTTGAAAAACCACTTTTCGCACTTGTGTTGGTGCAGGAAACCACTTTTGCACTTGTATTAGTGTGGAAAAAACACTTTTCGCACTTGTGTTAGTGTTGAAAAACCACTTTTCGCACTTGTGTTAGTGTTGAAAAACCACTTTTCGCACTTGTGTTGGTGCAGGAAACCACTTTTGCACTTGTATTAGTGTGGAAAAACCACTTTTCGCACTTGTGTTAGTGTTGAAAAACCACTTTTCGCACTTGTTTTAGTGTTGAAAAACCACTTTTCGCACTTGTGTTGGTGCAGGAAACCACTTTTGCATTTGTATTAGTGTGGAAAAAACACTTTTTGCACTTGTGATAGTGTTGAAAAACCACTTTTCGCACTTGTGTTAGTGTTGAAAAACCACTTTTCGCACTTGTGTTGGTGCAGGAAACCACTTTTGCACTTGTATTAGTGTGGAAAAAACACTTTTCGCACTTGTGTTAGTGTTGAAAAACCACTTTTCGCACTTGTGTTAGTGTTGAAAAACCACTTTTCGCACTTGTGTTGGTGCAGGAAATCACTTTTGCACTTGTATTAGTGTGGAAAAACCACTTTTCGCACTTGTGTTAGTGTTGAAAAACCACTTTTCGCAATTGAGTTTGTGTTGAAAAACCACTTGTCGCACTTGTGTTGGTGCAGGAAACCACTTTTGCACTTGTATTAGTGTGGAAAAAACACTTTTTGCACTTGTGAGTGTTGAAAAACCACTTTTCGCACTTGTGTTAGTGTTGAAAAACCACTTTTCGCACTTGTATTGGTGCAGGAAACCACTTTTGCACTTGTATTAGTGTGGAAAAACCACTTTTCGCACTTGTGTTAGTGTTGAAAACCCACTTTTCGCACTTGTATTAGTGTGGAAAAAACACTTTTTGCACTTGTGATAGTGTTGAAAAACCACTTTTCGCACTTGTGTTGGTGCAGGAAACCACTTTTGCACTTGTATTAGTGTGGAAAAACACTTTTTCCACTTGTGTTAGTGTTGAAAAACCACTTTTCGCACTTGTGTTAATGTTGAAAAACCACTTTTCGCACTTGTGTGGGTGCAGGAAACCACTTTTGCACTTGTATTAGTGTGGAAAAACCACTTTTTGCACTTGTGTTAGTGTTGAAAAACCACTTTTCGCACTTGTGTTAGTGTTGAAAAACCACTTTTCGCACTTGTGTTGGTGCAGGAAACCACTTTTGCACTTGTATTAGTGTGGAAAAAACACTTTTTGCACTTGTGATAGTGTTGAAAAACCACTTTTCGCACTTGTGTTAGTGTTGAAAAACCACTTTCTGCACTTGTGTTAGTTTTGAAAAACCACTTTTCGCACTTGTGTTGGTGCAGGAAACCGCTTTTGCACTTGTATTAGTGTGGAAAAAACACTTTTTGCACTTGTGTTAGTGTTGAAAAACCACTTTTCGCACTTGTGTTAGTGTTGAAAAACCACTTTTCGCACTTGTGTTGGTGCAGGAAACCACTTTTGCACTTGTATTAGTGTGGAAAAAACACTTTTCGCACTTGTGTTAGTGTTGAAAAACCACTTTTCGCACTTGTGTTAGTGTTGAAAAACCACTTTTCGCACTTGTGTTGGTGCAGGAAACCACTTTTGCACTTGTATTAGTGTGGAAAAAACACTTTTTGCACTTGTGTTAGTGTTGAAAAACCACTTTTCGCACTTGTGTTAGTGTTGAAAAACCACTTTTCGCACTTGTGTTGGTGCAGGAAACCACTTTTGCACTTGTATTAGTGTGGAAAAAACACTTTTCGCACTTGTGTTAGTGTTGAAAAACCACTTTTCGCACTTGTGTTAGTCTTGAAAAACCACTTTTCGCACTTGTGTTGGTGCAGGAAACACTTTTGAAACCACTTTGAAACCAAAAAAAGGAAACCACTTTTGCTCTTGTATTAGTGTGGGAAAAACACTTTTTGCACTTGTGATAGTGTTGAAAAACCACTTTTCGCACTTGTGTTAGTGTTGAAAAACCACTTTTCGCACTTGTGTTAGTGTTGAAAAACCACTTTTCGCACTTGTGTTAGTGTTGAAAAACCACTTTTCGCACTTGTGTTGGTGCAGGAAACCACTTTTGCACTTGTATTAGTGTGGAAAAAACACTTTTCGCACTTGTGTTAGTGTTGAAAAACCACTTTTCGCACTTGTGTTAGTGTTGAAAAACCACTTTCGCACTTGTGTTGGTGCAGGAAACCACTTTTGCACTTGTATTAGTGTGGAAAAACCACTTTTCGCACTTGTGTTAGTGTTGAAAAACCACTTTTCGCACTTGTGTTAGTGTTGAAAAACCACTTTTCGCACTTGTGTTGGTGCAGGAAACCACTTTTGCACTTGTATTAGTGTGGAAAAAACACTTTTTGCACTTGAGATAGTGTTGAAAAACCACTTTTCGCACTTGTGTTAGTGTTGAAAAACCACTTTTCGCACTTGTGTGGGTGCAGGAAACCACTTTTGCACTTGTATTAGTGTGGCAAAAACACTTTTTGCACTTGTGATAGTGTTGAAAAACCACTTTTCGCACTTGTGTTAGTGTTGAAAAACCACTTTTCGCACTTGTGTTGGTGCAGGAAACCACTTTTGCACTTGTATTAGTGTGGAAAAACCACTTTTCGCACTTGTGTTAGTGTTGAAAAACCACTTTTCGCACTTGTGTTAGTGTTGAAAAACCACTTTTCGCACTTGTGTTGGTGAAGGAAACCACTTTTGCACTTGTATTAGTGTGGAAAAAACACTTTTTGCACTTGTGATAGTGTTGAAAAACCACTTTTCGCACTTGTGTTAGTGTTGAAAAACCACTTTTCGCACTTGTGTAAGTGTTGAAAAACCACTTTTCGCAATTGTGTTGGTGCAGGAAACCACTTTTGCACTTGTATTAGTGTGGAAAAAACACTTTTTGCACTTGTGATAGTGTTGAAAAACGACTTTTCGCACTTGTGTTAGTGTTGAAAAACCACTTTTCGCACTTGTGTTAGTGTTGAAAAACCACTTTTCGCACTTGTGTTGGTGCAGGAAACCACTTTTGCACTTGTATTAGTGTGGAAAAACCACTTTTCGCACCTGTGTTAGTGTTGAAAAACCACTTTTTGCACTTGTGTTAGTGTTGAAATACCACTTTTCGCACTTGTGTTGGTGCAGGAAACCACTTTTGCACTTGTATTAGTGTGGAAAAAACACTTTTCGCACTTGTGTTAGTGTTGAAAAACCACTTTTCGCACTTGTGTTAGTGTTGAAAAACCACTTTTCGCACTTGTGTTGGTGCAGGAAACCACTTTTGCACTTGTATTAGTGTGGAAAAACAACTTTTCGCACTTGTGTTAGTGTTGAAAAACCACTTTTCGCACTTGTGTTAGTGTTGAAAAACCACTTTTTGCACTTGTGTTGGTGCAGGAAACCACTTTTGCACTTATATTAGTGGGAAAAAACACTTTTTGCACTTGTGATAGTGTTGAAAAACCACTTTTCGCACTTGTGTTAGTGTTGAAAAACCACTTTTCGCACTTGTATTGGTGCAGGAAACCACTTTTGCACTTGTATTAGTGTGGAAAAACCACTTTTCGCACTTGTATTAGTGTTGAAAAACCACTTTTCGCACTTGTATTAGTGTGGCAAAAACACTTTTTGCACTTGTGATAGTGTTGAAAAACCACTTTTCGCACTTGTGTTAGTGTTGAAAAACCACTTTTCGCACTTGTGTTGGTGCAGGAAACCACTTTTGCACTTGTATTAGTGTGGAAAAACCACTTTTCGCACTTGTGTTAGTGTTGAAAACCACTTTTCGCTCTTGTGTTAGTGTTGAAAAACCACTTTTCGCACTTGTGTTAGTGTTGAAAAACCACTTTTTGCACTTGTGTTGGTGTTGAAAAACCACTTTTCGCACTTGTGTGGGTGCAGGAAACCACTTTTGCACTTGTATTAGTGTGGAAAAACCACTTTTTGCACTTGTGTTAGTGTTGAAAAACCACTTTTCGCACTTGTGTTAGTGTTGAAAAACCACTTTTCGCACTTGTGTTGGTGCAGGAAACCACTTTTGCACTTGTATTAGTGTGGAAAAAACACTTTTTGCACTTGTGATAGTGTTGAAAAACCACTTTTCGCACTTGTGTTAGTGTTGAAAAACCACTTTCTGCACTTGTGTTAGTTTTGAAAAACCACTTTTCGCACTTGTGTTGGTGCAGGAAACCGCTTTTGCACTTGTATTAGTGTGGAAAAAACACTTTTTGCACTTGTGTTAGTGTTGAAAAACCACTTTTCGCACTTGTGTTAGTGTTGAAAAACCACTTTTCGCACTTGTGTTGGTGCAGGAAACCACTTTTGCACTTGTATTAGTGTGGAAAAAACACTTTTCGCACTTGTGTTAGTGTTGAAAAACCACTTTTCGCACTTGTGTTAGTGTTGAAAAACCACTTTTCGCACTTGTGTTGGTGCAGGAAACCACTTTTGCACTTGTATTAGTGTGGAAAAAACACTTTTTGCACTTGTGTTAGTGTTGAAAAACCACTTTTCGCACTTGTGTTAGTGTTGAAAAACCACTTTTCGCACTTGTGTTGGTGCAGGAAACCACTTTTGCACTTGTATTAGTGTGGAAAAAACACTTTTCGCACTTGTGTTAGTGTTGAAAAACCACTTTTCGCACTTGTGTTAGTCTTGAAAAACCACTTTTCGCACTTGTGTTGGTGCAGGAAACACTTTTGAAACCACTTTGAAACCAAAAAAAGGAAACCACTTTTGCTCTTGTATTAGTGTGGGAAAAACACTTTTTGCACTTGTGATAGTGTTGAAAAACCACTTTTCGCACTTGTGTTAGTGTTGAAAAACCACTTTTCGCACTTGTGTTAGTGTTGAAAAACCACTTTTCGCACTTGTGTTAGTGTTGAAAAACCACTTTTCGCACTTGTGTTGGTGCAGGAAACCACTTTTGCACTTGTATTAGTGTGGAAAAAACACTTTTCGCACTTGTGTTAGTGTTGAAAAACCACTTTTCGCACTTGTGTTAGTGTTGAAAAACCACTTTCGCACTTGTGTTGGTGCAGGAAACCACTTTTGCACTTGTATTAGTGTGGAAAAACCACTTTTCGCACTTGTGTTAGTGTTGAAAAACCACTTTTCGCACTTGTGTTAGTGTTGAAAAACCACTTTTCGCACTTGTGTTGGTGCAGGAAACCACTTTTGCACTTGTATTAGTGTGGAAAAAACACTTTTTGCACTTGAGATAGTGTTGAAAAACCACTTTTCGCACTTGTGTTAGTGTTGAAAAACCACTTTTCGCACTTGTGTGGGTGCAGGAAACCACTTTTGCACTTGTATTAGTGTGGCAAAAACACTTTTTGCACTTGTGATAGTGTTGAAAAACCACTTTTCGCACTTGTGTTAGTGTTGAAAAACCACTTTTCGCACTTGTGTTGGTGCAGGAAACCACTTTTGCACTTGTATTAGTGTGGAAAAACCACTTTTCGCACTTGTGTTAGTGTTGAAAAACCACTTTTCGCACTTGTGTTAGTGTTGAAAAACCACTTTTCGCACTTGTGTTGGTGAAGGAAACCACTTTTGCACTTGTATTAGTGTGGAAAAAACACTTTTTGCACTTGTGATAGTGTTGAAAAACCACTTTTCGCACTTGTGTTAGTGTTGAAAAACCACTTTTCGCACTTGTGTAAGTGTTGAAAAACCACTTTTCGCAATTGTGTTGGTGCAGGAAACCACTTTTGCACTTGTATTAGTGTGGAAAAAACACTTTTTGCACTTGTGATAGTGTTGAAAAACGACTTTTCGCACTTGTGTTAGTGTTGAAAAACCACTTTTCGCACTTGTGTTAGTGTTGAAAAACCACTTTTCGCACTTGTGTTGGTGCAGGAAACCACTTTTGCACTTGTATTAGTGTGGAAAAACCACTTTTCGCACCTGTGTTAGTGTTGAAAAACCACTTTTTGCACTTGTGTTAGTGTTGAAATACCACTTTTCGCACTTGTGTTGGTGCAGGAAACCACTTTTGCACTTGTATTAGTGTGGAAAAAACACTTTTCGCACTTGTGTTAGTGTTGAAAAACCACTTTTCGCACTTGTGTTAGTGTTGAAAAACCACTTTTCGCACTTGTGTTGGTGCAGGAAACCACTTTTGCACTTGTATTAGTGTGGAAAAACAACTTTTCGCACTTGTGTTAGTGTTGAAAAACCACTTTTCGCACTTGTGTTAGTGTTGAAAAACCACTTTTTGCACTTGTGTTGGTGCAGGAAACCACTTTTGCACTTATATTAGTGGGAAAAAACACTTTTTGCACTTGTGATAGTGTTGAAAAACCACTTTTCGCACTTGTGTTAGTGTTGAAAAACCACTTTTCGCACTTGTATTGGTGCAGGAAACCACTTTTGCACTTGTATTAGTGTGGAAAAACCACTTTTCGCACTTGTATTAGTGTTGAAAAACCACTTTTCGCACTTGTATTAGTGTGGCAAAAACACTTTTTGCACTTGTGTTAGTGTTGAAAAACCACTTTTCGCACTTGTGTTAGTGTTGAAAAACCACTTTTCGCACTTGTGTTAGTGTTGAAAAACCACTTTTCGCACTTGTGTTGGTGCAGGAAACCACTTTTGCACTTGTATTAGTGTGGAAAAACCACTTTTCGCACTTGTGTTAGTGTTGAAAACCACTTTTCGCTCTTGTGTTAGTGTTGAAAAACCACTTTTCGCACTTGTGTTAGTGTTGAAAAACCACTTTTTGCACTTGTGTTGGTGCAGGAAACCACTTTTGCACTTGTATTAGTGTGGAAAAAACACTTTTTGCACTTGTGATAGTGTTGAAAAACCAATTTTCGCACTTGTGTTAGTGTTGAAAAACCACTTTTCGCACTTGTGTTAGTGTTGAAAAACCACTTTTCGCACTTGTGTTGGTGCAGGAAACCACTTTTGCACTTGTATTAGTGTGGAAAAAACACTTTTCGCACTTGTGTTAGTGTTGAAAAACCACTTTTCGCACTTGTGTTAGTGTTGAAAAACCACTTTTCGCACTTGTGTTGGTGCAGGAAACCACTTTTGCACTTGTATTAGTGTGGAAAAACCACTTTTCGCACTTGTGTTAGTGTTGAAAAACCACTTTTCGCACTTGTTTTAGTGTTGAAAAACCACTTTTCGCACTTGTGTTGGTGCAGGAAACCACTTTTGCATTTGTATTAGTGTGGAAAAAAACACTTTTTGCACTTGTGATAGTGTTGAAAAACCACTTTTCGCACTTGTGTTAGTGTTGAAAAACCACTTTTCGCACTTGTGTTGGTGCAGGAAACCACTTTTGCACTTGTATTAGTGTGGAAAAAACACTTTTCGCACTTGTGTTAGTGTTGAAAAACCACTTTTCGCACTTGTGTTAGTGTTGAAAAACCACTTTTCGCACTTGTGTTGGTGCAGGAAATCACTTTTGCACTTGTATTAGTGTGGAAAAACCACTTTTCGCACTTGTGTTAGTGTTAAAAAACCACTTTTCGCACTTGTGTTAGTGTTGAAAAACCACTTTTCGCACTTGTGTTGGTGCAGGAAACCACTTTTGCACTTGTATTAGTGTGGAAAAAACACTTTTTGCACTTGTGATAGTGTTGAAAAACCACTTTTCGCACTTGTGTTAGTGTTGAAAAAACTTTTCGCACTTGTGTTGGTGCAGGAAACCACTTTTGCACTTGTATTAGTGTGGAAAAACCACTTTTCGCACTTGTGTTAGTGTTGAAAAACCACTTTTCGCACTTGTGTTAGTGTTGAAAAACCACTTTTCGCAATTGTGTTGGTGAAGGAAACCACTTTTGCACTTGTATTAGTGTGGAAAAAACACTTTTTGCACTTGTGATAGTGTTGAAAAACCACTTTTCGCACTTGTGTTAGTGTTGAAAAACCACTTTTCGCACTTGTGTAAGTGTTGAAAAACCACTTTTCGCAATTGTGTTGGTGCAGGAAACCACTTTTGCACTTGTATTAGTGTGGAAAAAACACTTTTTGCACTTGTGATAGTGTTGAAAAACCACTTTTCGCACTTGTGTTAGTGTTGAAAAACCACTTTTCGCACTTGTGTTAGTGTTGAAAAACCACTTTTCACACTTGTGTTGGTGCAGGAAACCACTTTTGCACTTGTATTAGTGTGGAAAAACCACTTTTCGCACCTGTGTTAGTGTTGAAAAACCACTTTTTGCACTTGTGTTAGTGTTGAAATACCACTTTTCGCACTTGTGTTGGTGCAGGAAACCACTTTTGCACTTGTATTAGTGTGGAAAAAACACTTTTCGCACTTGTGTTAGTGTTGAAAAACCACTTTTCGCACTTGTGTTAGTGTTGAAAAACCACTTTTCGCACTTGTGTTGGTGCAGGAAACCACTTTTGCACTTGTATTAGTGTGGAAAACAACTTTACGCACTTGTGTTAGTGTTGAAAAACCACTTTTCGCACTTGTGTTAGTGTTGAAAAACCACTTTTTGCACTTGTGTTGGTGCAGGAAACCACTTTTGCACTTATATTAGTGTGGAAAAAACACTTTTTGCACTTGTGATAGTGTTGAAAAACCACTTTTCGCACTTGTGTTAGTGTTGAAAAACCACTTTTCGCACTTGTATTGGTGCAGGAAACCACTTTTGCACTTGTATTAGTGTGGAAAAACCACTTTTCGCACTTGTGTTAGTGTTGAAAAACCACTTTTCGCACTTGTATTAGTGTGGAAAAAACACTTTTTGCACTTGTGATAGTGTTGAAAAACTACTTTTCGCACTTGTGTTAGTGTTGAAAAACCACTTTTCGCACTTGTGTTGGTGCAGGAAACCACTTTTGCACTTGTATTAGTGTGGAAAAACCACTTTTCGCACTTGTGTTAGTGTTGAAAACCACTTTTCGCTCTTGTGTTAGTGTTGAAAAACCACTTTTCGCACTTGTGTTAGTGTTGAAAAACCACTTTTTGCACTTGTGTTGGTGCAGGAAACCACTTTTGCACTTGTATTAGTGTGGAAAAAACACTTTTTGCACTTGTGATAGTGTTGAAAAACCAATTTTCGCACTTGTGTTAGTGTTGAAAAACCACTTTTCGCACTTGTGTTAGTGTTGAAAAACGACTTTTCGCACTTGTGTTGGTGCAGGAAACCACTTTTGCACTTGTATTAGTGTGGAAAAAACACTTTTCGCACTTGTGTTAGTGTTGAAAAACCACTTTTCGCACTTGTGTTAGTGTTGAAAAACCACTTTTCGCACTTGTGTTGGTGCAGGAAACCACTTTTGCACTTGTATTAGTGTGGAAAAACCACTTTTCGCACTTGTGTTAGTGTTGAAAAACCACTTTTCGCACTTGTTTTAATGTTGAAAAACCACTTTTCGCACTTGTGTTGGTGCAGGAAACCACTTTTGCATTTGTATTAGTGTGGAAAAAAGACTTTTTGCACTTGTGATAGTGTTGAAAAACCACTTTTCGCACTTGTGTTAGTGTTGAAAAACCACTTTTCGCACTTGTGTTGGTGCAGGAAACCACTTTTGCACTTGTATTAGTGTGGAAAAAACACTTTTCGCACTTGTGTTAGTGTTGAAAAACCACTTTTCGCACTTGTGTTAGTGTTGAAAAACCACTTTTCGCACTTGTGTTGGTGCAGGAAATCACTTTTGCACTTGCATTAGTGTGGAAAAACCACTTTTCGCACTTGTGTTAGTGTTGAAAAACCACTTTTCGCAATTGAGTTAGTGTTGAAAAACCACTTGTCGCACTTGTGTTGGTGCAGGAAACCACTTTTGCACTTGTATTAGTGTGGAAAAAACACTTTTTGCACTTGTGAGTGTTGAAAAACCACTTTTCGCACTTGTGTTAGTGTTGAAAAACCACTTTTCGCACTTGTATTGGTGCAGGAAACCACTTTTGCACTTGTATTAGTGTGGAAAAACCACTTTTCGCACTTGTGTTAGTGTTGAAAACCCACTTTTCGCACTTGTATTAGTGTGGAAAAAACACTTTTTGCACTTGTGATAGTGTTGAAAAACCACTTTTCGCACTTGTGTTGGTGCAGGAAACCACTTTTGCACTTGCATTAGTGTGGAAAAACTCTTTTTCCACTTGTGTTAGTGTTGAAAAACCACTTTTCGCACTTGTGTTAGTGTTGAAAAACCACTTTTCGCACTTGTGTGGGTGCAGGAAACCACTTTTGCACTTGTATTAGTGTGGAAAAACCACTTTTTGCACTTGTGTTAGTGTTGAAAAACCACTTTTCGCACTTGTGTTAGTGTTGAAAAACCACTTTTCGCACTTGTGTTGGTGCAGGAAACCACTTTTGCACTTGTATTAGTGTGGAAAAAACACTTTTTGCACTTGTGATAGTGTTGAAAAACCACTTTTCGCACTTGTGTTAGTGTTGAAAAACCACTTTTCGCACTTGTGTTAGTGTTGAAAAACCCCTTTTCGCACTTGTGTTGGTGCAGGAAACCACTTTTGCACTTGTATTAGTGTGGAAAAACCACTTTTCGCACCTGTGTTAGTGTTGAAAAACCACTTTTTGCACTTGTGTTAGTGTTGAAATACCACTTTTCGCACTTGTGTTGGTGCAGGAAACCACTTTTGCACTTGTATTAGTGTGGAAAAAACACTTTTCGCACTTGTGTTAGTGTTGAAAAACCACTTTTCGCACTTGTGTTAGTGTTGAAAAACCACTTTTCGCACTTGTGTTGGTGCAGGAAACCACTTTTGCACTTGTATTAGTGTGGAAAAACAACTTTTCGCACTTGTGTTAGTGTTGAAAAACCACTTTTCGCACTTGTGTTAGTGTTGAAAAACCAATTTTTGCACTTGTGTTGGTGCAGGAAACCACTTTTGCACTTATATTAGTGTGGAAAAAACACTTTTTGCACTTGTGATAGTGTTGAAAAACCACTTTTCGCACTTGTGTTAGTGTTGAAAAACCACTTTTCGCACTTGTATTGGTGCAGGAAACCACTTTTGCACTTGTATTAGTGTGGAAAAACCACTTTTCGCACTTGTGTTAGTGTTGAAAAACCACTTTTCGCACTTGTATTAGTGTGGAAAAAACACTTTTTGCACTTGTGATAGTGTTGAAAAACCACTTTTCGCACTTGTGTGAGTGTTGAAAAACCACTTTTCGCACTTGTGTTGGTGCAGGAAACCACTTTTGCACTTGTATTAGTGTGGAAAAACCACTTTTCGCACTTGTGTTAGTGTTGAAAACCACTTTTCGCTCTTGTGTTAGTGTTGAAAAACCACTTTTCGCACTTGTGTTAGTGTTGAAAAACCACTTTTCGCACTTGTGTTGGTGCAGGAAACCACTTTTGCATTTGTATTAGTGTGGAAAAAACACTTTTTGCACTTGTTATAGTGTTGAAAAACCACTTTTCGCACTTGTGTTAGTGTTGAAAAACCACTTTTCGCACTTGTGTTGGTGCAGGAAACCACTTTTGCACTTGTATTAGTGTGGAAAAAACACTTTTCGCACTTGTGTTAGTGTTGAAAAACCACTTTTCGCACTTGTGTTAGTGTTGAAAAACCACTTTTCGCACTTGTGTTGGTGCAGGAAATCACTTTTGCACTTGTATTAGTGTGGAAAAACCACTTTTCACACTTGTGTTAGTGTTGAAAAACCACTTTTCGCACTTGTGTTAGTGTTGAAAAACCACTTTTCGCACTTGTGTTGGTGCAGGAAACCACTTTTGCACTTGTATTAGTGTGGAAAAAACACTTTTTGCACTTGTGATAGTGTTGAAAAACCACTTTTCGCACTTGTGTTAGTGTTGAAAAACCACTTTTCGCACTTGTGTTGGTGCAGGAAACCACTTTTGCACTTGTATTAGTGTGGAAAAACCACTTTTCGCACTTGTGTTAGTGTTGAAAAACCACTTTTCGCACTTGTGTTAGTGTTGAAAAACCACTTTTCGCAATTGTGTTGGTGAAGGAAACCACTTTTGCACTTGTATTAGTGTGGAAAAAACACTTTTTGCACTTGTGATAGTGTTGAAAAACCACTTTTCGCACTTGTGTTAGTGTTGAAAAACCACTTTTCGCACTTGTGTAAGTGTTGAAAAACCACTTTTCGCAATTGTGTTGGTGCAGGAAACCACTTTTGCACTTGTATTAGTGTGGAAAAAACACTTTTTGCACTTGTGATAGTGTTGAAAAACCACTTTTCGCACTTGTGTTAGTGTTGAAAAACCACTTTTCGCACTTGTGTTAGTGTTGAAAAACCACTTTTCGCACTTGTGTTGGTGCAGGAAACCACTTTTGCACTTGTATTAGTGTGGAAAAACCACTTTTCGCACCTGTGTTAGTGTTGAAAAACCACTTTTTGCACTTGTGTTAGTGTTGAAATACCACTTTTCGCACTTGTGTTGGTGCAGGAAACCACTTTTGCACTTGTATTAGTGTGGAAAAAACACTTTTCGCACTTGTGTTAGTGTTGAAAAACCACTTTTCGCACTTGTGTTAGTGTTGAAAAACCACTTTTCGCACTTGTGTTGGTGCAGGAAACCACTTTTGCACTTGTATTAGTGTGGAAAAACAACTTTTCGCACTTGTGTTAGTGTTGAAAAACCACTTTTCGCACTTGTGTTAGTGTTGAAAAACCACTTTTTGCACTTGTGTTGGTGCAGGAAACCACTTTTGCACTTATATTAGTGTGGAAAAAACACTTTTTGCACTTGTGATAGTGTTGAAAAACCACTTTTCGCACTTGTGTTAGTGTTGAAAAACCACTTTTCGCACTTGTATTGGTGCAGGAAACCACTTTTGCACTTGTATTAGTGTGGAAAAACCACTTTTCGCACTTGTGTTAGTGTTGAAAAACCACTTTTCGCACTTGTATTAGTGTGGAAAAAACACTTTTTGCACTTGTGATAGTGTTGAAAAACCACTTTTCGCACTTGTGTTAGTGTTGAAAAACCACTTTTCGCACTTGTGTTGGTGCAGGAAACCACTTTTGCACTTGTATTAGTGTGGAAAAACCACTTTTCGCACTTGTGTTAGTGTTGAAAACCACTTTTCGCTCTTGTGTTAGTGTTGAAAAACCACTTTTCGCACTTGTGTTAGTGTTGAAAAACCACTTTTTGCACTTGTGTTGGTGCAGGAAACCACTTTTGCACTTGTATTAGTGTGGAAAAAAACACTTTTTGCACTTGTGATAGTGTTGAAAAACCAATTTTCGCACTTGTGTTAGTGTTGAAAAACCACTTTTCGCACTTGTGTTAGTGTTGAAAAACCACTTTTCGCACTTGTGTTGGTGCAGGAAACCACTTTTGCACTTGTATTAGTGTGGAAAAACCACTTTTCGCACTTGTGTTAGTGTTGAAAACCCACTTTTCGCACTTGTATTAGTGTGGAAAAAACACTTTTTGCACTTGTGATAGTGTTGAAAAACCACTTTTCGCACTTGTGTTGGTGCAGGAAACCACTTTTGCACTTGTATTAGTGTGGAAAAACACTTTTTCCACTTGTGTTAGTGTTGAAAAACCACTTTTCGCACTTGTGTTAGTGTTGAAAAACCACTTTTCGCACTTGTGTGGGTGCAGGAAACCACTTTTGCACTTGTATTAGTGTGGAAAAAACCACTTTTTGCACTTGTGTTAGTGTTGAAAAACCACTTTTCGCACTTGTGTTAGTGTTGAAAAACCACTTTTCGCACTTGTGTTGGTGCAGGAAACCACTTTTGCACTTGTATTAGTGTGGAAAAAACACTTTTTGCACTTGTGATAGTGTTGAAAAACCACTTTTCGCACTTGTGTTAGTGTTGAAAAACCACTTTCTGCACCTGTGTTAGTGTTGAAAAACCACTTTTCGCACTTGTGTTGGTGCAGGAAACCGCTTTTGCACTTGTATTAGTGTGGAAAAAACACTTTTTGCACTTGTGTTAGTGTTGAAAAACCACTTTTCGCACTTGTGTTAGTGTTGAAAAACCACTTTTCGCACTTGTGTTGGTGCAGGAAACCACTTTTGCACTTGTATTAGTGTGGAAAAAACACTTTTCGCACTTGTGTTAGTGTTGAAAAACCACTTTTCGCACTTGTGTTAGTGTTGAAAAACCACTTTTCGCACTTGTGTTGGTGCAGGAAACCACTTTTGCACTTGTATTAGTGTGGAAAAAACACTTTTTGCACTTGTGTTAGTGTTGAAAAACCACTTTTCGCACTTGTGTTAGTGTTGAAAAACCACTTTTCGCACTTGTGTTGGTGCAGGAAACCACTTTTGCACTTGTATTAGTGTGGAAAAAACACTTTTTGCACTTGTGATAGTGTTGAAAAACCACTTTTCGCACTTGTGTTAGTGTTGAAAAACCACTTTCTGCACCTGTGTTAGTGTTGAAAAACCACTTTTCGCACTTGTGTTGGTGCAGGAAACCGCTTTTGCACTTGTATTAGTGTGGAAAAAACACTTTTTGCACTTGTGTTAGTGTTGAAAAACCACTTTTCGCACTTGTGTTAGTGTTGAAAAACCACTTTTCGCACTTGTGTTGGTGCAGGAAACCACTTTTGCACTTGTATTAGTGTGGAAAAAACACTTTTCGCACTTGTGTTAGTGTTGAAAAACCACTTTTCGCACTTGTGTTAGTGTTGAAAAACCACTTTTCGCACTTGTGTTGGTGCAGGAAACCACTTTTGCACTTGTATTAGTGTGGAAAAAACACTTTTTGCACTTGTGTTAGTGTTGAAAAACCACTTTTCGCACTTGTGTTGGTGCAGGAAACCGCTTTTGCACTTGTATTAGTGTGGAAAAAACACTTTTTGCACTTGTGTTAGTGTTGAAAAACCACTTTTCGCACTTGTGTTAGTGTTGAAAAACCACTTTTCGCACTTGTGTTGGTGCAGGAAACCACTTTTGCACTTGTATTAGTGTGGAAAAAACACTTTTCGCACTTGTGTTAGTGTTGAAAAACCACTTTTCGCACTTGTGTTAGTGTTGAAAAACCACTTTTCGCACTTGTGTTGGTGCAGGAAACCACTTTTGCACTTGTATTAGTGTGGAAAAAACACTTTTTGCAATTGTGTTAGTGTTGAAAAACCACTTTTCGCACTTGTGTTAGTGTTGAAAAACCACTTTTCGCACTTGTGTTGGTGCAGGAAACCACTTTTGCACTTGTATTAGTGTGGAAAAAACACTTTTCACACTTGTGTTAGTGTTGAAAAACCACTTTTCGCACTTGTGTTAGTCTTGAAAAACCACTTTTCGCACTTGTGTTGGTGCAGGAAACACTTTTGAAACCACTTTGAAACCAAAAAAAGGAAACCACTTTTGCTCTTGTATTAGTGTGGGAAAAACACTTTTTGCACTTGTGATAGTGTTGAAAAACCACTTTTCGCACTTGTGTTAGTGTTGAAAAACCACTTTTCGCACTTGTGTTAGTGTTGAAAAACCACTTTTCGCACTTGTGTTAGTGTTGAAAAACCACTTTTCGCACTTGTGTTGGTGCAGGAAACCACTTTTGCACTTGTATTAGTGTGGAAAAAACACTTTTCGCACTTGTGTTAGTGTTGAAAAACCACTTTTCGCACTTGTGTTAGTGTTGAAAAACCACTTTCGCACTTGTGTTGGTGCAGGAAACCACTTTTGCACTTGTATTAGTGTGGAAAAACCACTTTTCGCACTTGTGTTAGTGTTGAAAAACCACTTTTCGCACTTGTGTTAGTGTTGAAAAACCACTTTTCGCACTTGTGTTGGTGCAGGAAACCACTTTTGCACTTGTATTAGTGTGGAAAAAACACTTTTTGCACTTGAGATAGTGTTGAAAAACCACTTTTCGCACTTGTGTTAGTGTTGAAAAAACCACTTTTCGCACTTGTGTGGGTGCAGGAAACCACTTTTGCACTTGTATTAGTGTGGCAAAAACACTTTTTGCACTTGTGATAGTGTTGAAAAACCACTTTTCGCACTTGTGTTAGTGTTGAAAAACCACTTTTTGCACTTGTGTTGGTGCAGGAAACCACTTTTGCACTTGTATTAGTGTGGAAAAACCACTTTTCGCACTTGTGTTCGTGTTGAAAAACCACTTTTCGCACTTGTGTTAGTGTTGAAAAACCACTTTTCGCACTTGTGTTGGTGAAGGAAACCACTTTTGCACTTGTATTAGTGTGGAAAAAACACTTTTTGCACTTGTGATAGTGTTTGAAAAACCACTTTTCGCACTTGTGTTAGTGTTGAAAAACCACTTTTCGCACTTGTGTAAGTGTTGAAAAACCACTTTTCGCAATTGTGTTGGTGCAGGAAACCACTTTTGCACTTGTATTAGTGTGGAAAAAACACTTTTTGCACTTGTGATAGTGTTGAAAAACCACTTTTCGACTTGTGTTAGTGTTGAAAAACCACTTTTCGCACTTGTGTTAGTGTTGAAAAACCACTTTTCGCACTTGTGTTGGTGCAGGAAACCACTTTTGCACTTGTATTAGTGTGGAAAAACCACTTTTCGCACCTGTGTTAGTGTTGAAAAACCACTTTTTGCACTTGTGTTAGTGTTGAAATACCACTTTTCGCACTTGTGTTGGTGCAGGAAACCACTTTTGCACTTGTATTAGTGTGGAAAAAACACTTTTCGCACTTGTGTTAGTGGTGAAAAACCACTTTTCGCACTTGTGTTAGTGTTGAAAAACCACTTTTCGCACTTGTGTTGGTGCAGGAAACCACTTTTGCACTTGTATTAGTGTGGAAAAACAACTTTTCGCACTTGTGTTAGTGTTGAAAAACCACTTTTCGCACTTGTGTTAGTGTTGAAAAACCACTTTTTGCACTTGTGTTGGTGCAGGAAACCACTTTTGCACTTATATTAGTGTGGAAAAAACACTTTTTGCACTTGTGATAGTGTTGAAAAACCACTTTTCGCACTTGTGTTAGTGTTGAAAAACCACTTTTCGCACTTGTATTGGTGCAGGAAACCACTTTTGCACTTGTATTAGTGTGGAAAAACCACTTTTCGCACTTGTGTTAGTGTTGAAAAACCACTTTTCGCACTTGTATTAGTGTGGAAAAAACACTTTTTGCACTTGTGATAGTGTTGAAAAACCACTTTTCGCACTTGTGTTAGTGTTGAAAAACCACTTTTCGCACTTGTGTTGGTGCAGGAAACCACTTTTGCACTTGTATTAGTGTGGAAAAACCACTTTTCGCACTTGTGTTAGTGTTGAAAAACCACTTTTCGCACTTGTGTTAGTGTTGAAAAACCACTTTTCGCACTTGTGTTGGTGCAGGAAACCACTTTTGCACTTGTATTAGTGTGGAAAAAACACTTTTTGCACTTGAGATAGTGTTGAAAAACCACTTTTCGCACTTGTGTTAGTGTTGAAAAACCACTTTTCGCACTTGTGTGGGTGCAGGAAACCACTTTTGCACTTGTATTAGTGTGGCAAAAACACTTTTTGCACTTGTGATAGTGTTGAAAAACCACTTTTCGCACTTGTGTTAGTGTTGAAAAACCACTTTTCGCACTTGTGTTGGTGCAGGAAACCACTTTTGCACTTGTATTAGTGTGGAAAAACCACTTTTCGCACTTGTGTTAGTGTTGAAAAACCACTTTTCGCACTTGTGTTAGTGTTGAAAAACCACTTTTCGCACTTGTGTTGGTGAAGGAAACCACTTTTGCACTTGTATTAGTGTGGAAAAAACACTTTTTGCACTTGTGATAGTGTTGAAAAACCACTTTTCGCACTTGTGTTAGTGTTGAAAAACCACTTTTCGCACTTGTGTAAGTGTTGAAAAACCACTTTTCGCAATTGTGTTGGTGCAGGAAACCACTTTTGCACTTGTATTAGTGTGGAAAAAACACTTTTTGCACTTGTGATAGTGTTGAAAAACCACTTTTCGCACTTGTGTTAGTGTTGAAAAACCACTTTTCGCACTTGTGTTAGTGTTGAAAAACCACTTTTCACACTTGTGTTGGTGCAGGAAACCACTTTTGCACTTGTATTAGTGTGGAAAAACCACTTTTCGCACCTGTGTTAGTGTTGAAAAACCACTTTTTGCACTTGTGTTAGTGTTGAAATACCACTTTTCGCACTTGTGTTGGTGCAGGAAACCACTTTTGCACTTGTATTAGTGTGGAAAAAACACTTTTCGCACTTGTGTTAGTGGTGAAAAACCACTTTTCGCACTTGTGTTAGTGTTGAAAAACCACTTTTCGCACTTGTGTTGGTGCAGGAAACCACTTTTGCACTTGTATTAGTGTGGAAAAACAACTTTTCGCACTTGTGTTAGTGTTGAAAAACCACTTTTCGCACTTGTGTTAGTGTTGAAAAACCACTTTTTGCACTTGTGTTGGTGCAGGAAACCACTTTTGCACTTATATTAGTGTGGAAAAAACACTTTTTGCACTTGTGATAGTGTTGAAAAACCACTTTTCGCACTTGTGTTAGTGTTGAAAAACCACTTTTCGCACTTGTATTGGTGCAGGAAACCACTTTTGCACTTGTATTAGTGTGGAAAAACCACTTTTCGCATTTGTGTTAGTGTTGAAAAACCACTTTTCGCACTTGTATTAGTGTGGAAAAAACACTTTTTGCACTTGTGATAGTGTTGAAAAACCACTTTTCGCACTTGTGTTAGTGTTGAAAAACCACTTTTCGCACTTGTGTTGGTGCAGGAAACCACTTTTGCACTTGTATTAGTGTGGAAAAACCACTTTTCGCACTTGTGTTAGTGTTGAAAACCACTTTTCGCTCTTGTGTTAGTGTTGAAAAACCACTTTTCGCACTTGTGTTAGTGTTGAAAAACCACTTTTTGCACTTGTGTTGGTGCAGGAAACCACTTTTGCACTTGTATTAGTGTGGAAAAAACACTTTTTGCACTTGTGATAGTGTTGAAAAACCAATTTTCGCACTTGTGTTAGTGTTGAAAAACCACTTTTCGCACTTGTGTTGGTGCAGGAAACCACTTTTGCACTTGTATTAGTGTGGAAAAAACACTTTTTGCACTTGTGTTAGTGTTGAAAAACCACTTTTCGCACTTGTGTTGGTGCAGGAAACCGCTTTTGCACTTGTATTAGTGTGGAAAAAACACTTTTTGCACTTGTGTTAGTGTTGAAAAACCACTTTTCGCACTTGTGTTAGTGTTGAAAAACCACTTTTCGCACTTGTGTTGGTGCAGGAAACCACTTTTGCACTTGTATTAGTGTGGAAAAAACACTTTTCGCACTTGTGTTAGTGTTGAAAAACCACTTTTCGCACTTGTGTTAGTGTTGAAAAACCACTTTTCGCACTTGTGTTGGTGCAGGAAACCACTTTTGCACTTGTATTAGTGTGGAAAAAACACTTTTTGCACTTGTGTTAGTGTTGAAAAACCACTTTTCGCACTTGTGTTAGTGTTGAAAAACCACTTTTCGCACTTGTGTTGGTGCAGGAAACCACTTTTGCACTTGTATTAGTGTGGAAAAAACACTTTTCGCACTTGTGTTAGTGTTGAAAAACCACTTTTCGCACTTGTGTTAGTCTTGAAAAACCACTTTTCGCACTTGTGTTGGTGCAGGAAACACTTTTGAAACCACTTTGAAACCAAAAAAAGGAAACCACTTTTGCTCTTGTATTAGTGTGGGAAAAACACTTTTTGCACTTGTGATAGTGTTGAAAAACCACTTTTCGCACTTGTGTTAGTGTTGAAAAACCACTTTTCGCACTTGTGTTAGTGTTGAAAAACCACTTTTCGCACTTGTGTTAGTGTTGAAAAACCACTTTTCGCACTTGTGTTGGTGCAGGAAACCACTTTTGCACTTGTATTAGTGTGGAAAAAACACTTTTCGCACTTGTGTTAGTGTTGAAAAACCACTTTTCGCACTTGTGTTAGTGTTGAAAAACCACTTTCGCACTTGTGTTGGTGCAGGAAACCACTTTTGCACTTGTATTAGTGTGGAAAAACCACTTTTCGCACTTGTGTTAGTGTTGAAAAACCACTTTTCGCACTTGTGTTAGTGTTGAAAAACCACTTTTCGCACTTGTGTTGGTGCAGGAAACCACTTTTGCACTTGTATTAGTGTGGAAAAAACACTTTTTGCACTTGAGATAGTGTTGAAAAACCACTTTTCGCACTTGTGTTAGTGTTGAAAAACCACTTTTCGCACTTGTGTGGGTGCAGGAAACCACTTTTGCACTTGTATTAGTGTGGCAAAAACACTTTTTGCACTTGTGATAGTGTTGAAAAACCACTTTTCGCACTTGTGTTAGTGTTGAAAAACCACTTTTTGCACTTGTGTTGGTGCAGGAAACCACTTTTGCACTTGTATTAGTGTGGAAAAACCACTTTTCGCACTTGTGTTCGTGTTGAAAAACCACTTTTCGCACTTGTGTTAGTGTTGAAAAACCACTTTTCGCACTTGTGTTGGTGAAGGAAACCACTTTTGCACTTGTATTAGTGTGGAAAAAACACTTTTTGCACTTGTGATAGTGTTGAAAAACCACTTTTCGCACTTGTGTTAGTGTTGAAAAACCACTTTTCGCACTTGTGTAAGTGTTGAAAAACCACTTTTCGCAATTGTGTTGGTGCAGGAAACCACTTTTGCACTTGTATTAGTGTGGAAAAAACACTTTTTGCACTTGTGATAGTGTTGAAAAACCACTTTTCGCACTTGTGTTAGTGTTGAAAAACCACTTTTCGCACTTGTGTTAGTGTTGAAAAACCACTTTTCGCACTTGTGTTGGTGCAGGAAACCACTTTTGCACTTGTATTAGTGTGGAAAAACCACTTTTCGCACCTGTGTTAGTGTTGAAAAACCACTTTTTGCACTTGTGTTAGTGTTGAAATACCACTTTTCGCACTTGTGTTGGTGCAGGAAACCACTTTTGCACTTGTATTAGTGTGGAAAAAACACTTTTCGCACTTGTGTTAGTGGTGAAAAACCACTTTTCGCACTTGTGTTAGTGTTGAAAAACCACTTTTCGCACTTGTGTTGGTGCAGGAAACCACTTTTGCACTTGTATTAGTGTGGAAAAACAACTTTTCGCACTTGTGTTAGTGTTGAAAAACCACTTTTCGCACTTGTGTTAGTGTTGAAAAACCACTTTTTGCACTTGTGTTGGTGCAGGAAACCACTTTTGCACTTATATTAGTGTGGAAAAAACACTTTTTGCACTTGTGATAGTGTTGAAAAACCACTTTTCGCACTTGTGTTAGTGTTGAAAAACCACTTTTCGCACTTGTATTGGTGCAGGAAACCACTTTTGCACTTGTATTAGTGTGGAAAAACCACTTTTCGCACTTGTGTTAGTGTTGAAAAACCACTTTTCGCACTTGTATTAGTGTGGAAAAAACACTTTTTGCACTTGTGATAGTGTTGAAAAACCACTTTTCGCACTTGTGTTAGTGTTGAAAAACCACTTTTCGCACTTGTGTTGGTGCAGGAAACCACTTTTGCACTTGTATTAGTGTGGAAAAACCACTTTTCGCACTTGTGTTAGTGTTGAAAAACCACTTTTCGCACTTGTGTTAGTGTTGAAAAACCACTTTTCGCACTTGTGTTGGTGCAGGAAACCACTTTTGCACTTGTATTAGTGTGGAAAAAACACTTTTTGCACTTGAGATAGTGTTGAAAAACCACTTTTCGCACTTGTGTTAGTGTTGAAAAACCACTTTTCGCACTTGTGTGGGTGCAGGAAACCACTTTTGCACTTGTATTAGTGTGGCAAAAACACTTTTTGCACTTGTGATAGTGTTGAAAAACCACTTTTCGCACTTGTGTTAGTGTTGAAAAACCACTTTTCGCACTTGTGTTGGTGCAGGAAACCACTTTTGCACTTGTATTAGTGTGGAAAAACCACTTTTCGCACTTGTGTTAGTGTTGAAAAACCACTTTTCGCACTTGTGTTAGTGTTGAAAAACCACTTTTCGCACTTGTGTTGGTGAAGGAAACCACTTTTGCACTTGTATTAGTGTGGAAAAAACACTTTTTGCACTTGTGATAGTGTTGAAAAACCACTTTTCGCACTTGTGTTAGTGTTGAAAAACCACTTTTCGCACTTGTGTAAGTGTTGAAAAACCACTTTTCGCAATTGTGTTGGTGCAGGAAACCACTTTTGCACTTGTATTAGTGTGGAAAAAACACTTTTTGCACTTGTGATAGTGTTGAAAAACCACTTTTCGCACTTGTGTTAGTGTTGAAAAACCACTTTTCGCACTTGTGTTAGTGTTGAAAAACCACTTTTCACACTTGTGTTGGTGCAGGAAACCACTTTTGCACTTGTATTAGTGTGGAAAAACCACTTTTCGCACCTGTGTTAGTGTTGAAAAACCACTTTTTGCACTTGTGTTAGTGTTGAAATACCACTTTTCGCACTTGTGTTGGTGCAGGAAACCACTTTTGCACTTGTATTAGTGTGGAAAAAACACTTTTCGCACTTGTGTTAGTGGTGAAAAACCACTTTTCGCACTTGTGTTAGTGTTGAAAAACCACTTTTCGCACTTGTGTTGGTGCAGGAAACCACTTTTGCACTTGTATTAGTGTGGAAAAACAACTTTTCGCACTTGTGTTAGTGTTGAAAAACCACTTTTCGCACTTGTGTTAGTGTTGAAAAACCACTTTTTGCACTTGTGTTGGTGCAGGAAACCACTTTTGCACTTATATTAGTGTGGAAAAAACACTTTTTGCACTTGTGATAGTGTTGAAAAACCACTTTTCGCACTTGTGTTAGTGTTGAAAAACCACTTTTCGCACTTGTATTGGTGCAGGAAACCACTTTTGCACTTGTATTCGTGTGGAAAAACCACTTTTCGCATTTGTGTTAGTGTTGAAAAACCACTTTTCGCACTTGTATTAGTGTGGAAAAAACACTTTTTGCACTTGTGATAGTGTTGAAAAACCACTTTTCGCACTTGTGTTAGTGTTGAAAAACCACTTTTCGCACTTGTGTTGGTGCAGGAAACCACTTTTGCACTTGTATTAGTGTGGAAAAACCACTTTTCGCACTTGTGTTAGTGTTGAAAACCACTTTTCGCTCTTGTGTTAGTGTTGAAAAACCACTTTTCGCACTTGTGTTAGTGTTGAAAAACCACTTTTTGCACTTGTGTTGGTGCAGGAAACCACTTTTGCACTTGTATTAGTGTGGAAAAAACACTTTTTGCACTTGTGATAGTGTTGAAAAACCAATTTTCGCACTTGTGTTAGTGTTGAAAAACCACTTTTCGCACTTGTGTTAGTGTTGAAAAACCACTTTTCGCACTTGTGTTGGTGCAGGAAACCACTTTTGCACTTGTATTAGTGTGGAAAAAACACTTTTCGCACTTGTGTTAGTGTTGAAAAACCACTTTTCGCACTTGTGTTAGTGTTGAAAAACCACTTTTCGCACTTGTGTTGGTGCAGGAAAC